>NC_083413.1:95761960-96061960 GCF_020745735.1 Hemiscyllium ocellatum | reverse complement strand
TTTTAGCAGTTGAGGATTAGTTTTCCTTTTAATTAAGTTAAAGTGAGGCCGATTCTCTATTGTTTGTTGTGTGTTAACTCTTTTGAAAGAAAAACCTTGCACATTCGTTCCTCTTTAACTCAATAAATGGTAGAGTCTGGGCTACCATCTTGATATGTTTTGTAGTGATTTTGTCCATTTAGTAACATTGCCGCAGCTTTAACAAGGCTACAATACCCATGTTGCAGTTTGACTAAATATCCATCCAACAAAAGGTTTAAAGTCTGAATGAAAAAGTGCAGGCAGAGACTGGAATCGGTCTGGCTCCGTGAGTGAGTGCTCTACATATGACAAATGAAACAGCAACATTTTCAAATGAAATTTTTAACAAAATGCTGTGCACAATCTGTAAAATCCAAAAAAAAACAAATAAACTGCTCGAGAAACCCGTCGAGTCTGTCAGAGAAAGAAGGGATAACTTTCGAATCTGGAGACTCTTAATCAGTCCTATCTGTAAAATGAATGGACATCATGAAGGTGCCCTTTCATAGTTAATGGATTGCTCCTTCATGAACTCCACAATGTGCGTTTTGCTACGGAAAGTTTCGATAATGATATTATTTTCCTTTTTTTACATTTCTTGAGTAATTTAAGCAATGTTTTTGGAAACAGTATCAAAGCCGCTGACATAACGTTTTTGCTCAAGGAAGTGGAAATAATAGTAATGATGACATGGACATCAATGTCAGTGGGAATTTATTCCATGTCTATTTAAAGGCCCTTTTAAGAGAATCAGTTGAGAGGGCCTTGCTAAACTATCGCTTAGAAACAAATTCATGCAGATGCTTATTCAAGAAATGGAACATGCTTGAAGTGATGAGGTAGAAAGCATTTACTACCTGATTCTAGCAGCTGTTGCAATCACCAGTAAGTTTCCTTCTCAGCTGTTGATGCTGAATATTGGAGTGAACTCTGTTTCTGTTCTTAATAGCAGTTCTCACAGAATTTGTCTCAAACGTGCTTGTTGTGTCTAAGAATTGACCAAAAGCCGTTACGCTGTTCACAATATAATCTTTTCAAAAAGGAATGCATTTTATCTGCAACGAGTTTGATTTGTTAAGATCCAACATTCAGTGTAATAGTTGAACGAAAAAGGGGAGATTATTTCTTCAGAAATGGGATGATGCTTTGTTCTCTCGGGGGGCAATCTGATACTTCAGAATATTGTGCTTCACAGGGTAGCGAGCACAACGTTTTTCCAAAAAGGAATCATGAAGGAGGAGTTCTTGATAACCAATGAGGTGAATGCTCAGTGGAAATATTCAGAAGTATACAGAAATGTAGAGATTACGATAAAACTGCATCAGTCATCCATTTATCGGAGAGGAAATCAGGCTCTAAGGAATAAGTGCGCAACTCATTTTTGTTTCTTTGGTATGTTCAACGTGTTCATGAAGTTTTGTTTTTCTTGTTTATTTGTGTTGACAAAAGGCTTCTGTCCAAGAGTCAGGAGCAGAGAATCTCTGATTGTCACTTTCTTTGATTTGTGAGTTTCACGATTGGAATTCAAGTAATTGAATAATGAAATTGAAATATGGGAAAATAACTATCAGATAGTTTCGCAAACAAGGAATAGAGTAACAAAAGAAGATGCAGGGACAGACATTCATCGGGAAGAAAACAGTGGAGATGTGGATATTGAGTGATAATGATCGGTAACAGATCAGGTGAGATCAAAGAATGAAACGATCACACAGACGGAGTGGAGAAAAACACATGATTATGCAACTGTAAGTTTGAGAGGAGATTGTGAATTTCAGAGTTGAAATTGAGATGCAAAATCGCAAATAGGAGTGTCTGAGAACGAGTGACAGTGAGGGATGGAGAATAAGGTAGAGGGACATGAAGAGATGAAAAGATATTCAGATGGATGGGAGAAGCTGTGAAAATAATAACCAATGCACAATAATTCACTGGAGAATCCGCGGTTTTGTTTCCAGTTAGAATATCGTCTTATTGAATAGGTATTTCAAGCTGGCTTCACTTACTGCAATTAAAAAAGAAATCCTTTCACTGTGTCAGTTTCTAACATCAATATGTTACTATTCAGAATTTTTAATTGGATTTGTCAACACGTAGGACAATTCTTCATAACTCAGAACTTTGAAACTTTGCATAAAAATGTTGTCCAAACAGAAATCGGGAAACCACCACTGTGATGTGCTGGAATATAATTTCATTCCATCCAGTCCGCTGTGTGGAATTATTAAACATGTTTTGTACACTTAAGTTACTTGTTCACTAACACCAAAGGCCACAGAGATTAATGATTGATCTAGCTCCTGAAACAATTACTGCAAGTTCACTTGATTGAAACTCAGCTGCAATATAGCCCTTTACAGATTCCACAGTGTGGACACTATTGACACAACAAGTTCACACGGATCCACCGAAGAGTGACCCACCCAGACCCATTTACCTACGCTGTTACAGTTGATTTACCACTGAATTTTTCAACTAAAGTACACATCACTAAACACTATGGCTAATTCATCTTACATGCACATCTTTGGATTGTGGGAGAAAAGGCAGATTCACAGCGGAGAATATTTCTTTATCTTCTTTAGCACACATGGAATAGCTACACTGTGGATAAAGGACATTTGGAACAATAAGTCCTTACTGACCCTGCGAAAGGCATTCAATTACCCTCCACTACTTCTCACTGTTGCAGCTAAATTACACCTCCCTGAACACGACGTTCAGCTTCGCTTGGCCAATTCACCTGAGTGCAGGTCTTTGGAATTTGGAAGGAAAAGCTCCCAAACATGGCCAGAACTTTGGAACTCTAAACAGACAGTCACCCCTACGTGACAAATGAACCGCGTTTCCGAGGTTGAGAAGCAGAAGTGCCATCCACTAAGCATCCGTTCCAATGAACTTTATTTACATTAAATTATAAGCACACGTGGTAGAAATGTGGTAGCAGTACAGATTTCGTGATCACAGTGCCTTTAACGATACGACATTAATTCAAATCCATTCATGTCAGGTACAATTTGAATTCAATAAATAAAATCGGACAATATCAGATTTTCTCCTTGTTTCCTTTAGTCGAGGAAATGAATTGGCCGACACGTGACTCCGGTACAGACAAAAAAAACCATGAACTGCAGATGCCGAAATCCAAGGTAGACAAGCAGGAGGCGGGAAGAATAAAGCAATCCAGGGAGCATCAGCAGATGGAGAAATCAACCTTTCAGGTGTAACTTTCTTTCAGGCCTGAGGTGGGTGCAAGTAAACCTGCAGATCAAGGAGATTAGTGGGAGATGTGGGCGGTGTGATGAGTTCAGGACGGGTGAACACAAGTGGAGGATACGCCATGTTTGCTCGTTGACTAGCAATGCAATAATTAGGACTCTGCAAGAAATTGTTGATCAGAGGAAAGAAAGAGAGGGGGAGAGGCCTGGAACTGGTGTTAGTGGATGGAAAGGGAATATGCTTGAAAGCAAAAAAATAACTTATTGTTGAGTCTCCAGGCTGTCTGGCTGGATACAACAAAATAATTTGGAGAAGGGGCAGAAGGACTTTTTGGGGCCTCAGATGGAGGTGAAGGAGTGGTGATGCCAATAGGTTTTCCTAGTCTTACGTTCGAAGGAGGGGGGTGCCTCGGGCTTCGGGGGTCTTTGTGGTGCAAGTGGTGTGAAAATTAATTGGAACGTAACGGTACATTTGGTATGCAGGGACGTGAGGGGAGAGGAAGATATTCTTCGTGGTGGGGTCTAATTTGAACTGGTAGATGAGCTTGCGAATGATACGTTGGAAGTGGAGACTGTTTAGTATGGGATTTGAGGACAAGGGTGAAACTTTTTCATGGCTTTAAGCGTGAAATTAGAGCAGTGGAATGGGGGATGGAGGAGGTGCGCTTGATGTCTGTCTGGATGACCATAGTAGTGAATACCACGTTGATCAAAATAGTGGGACTTCTGTAATGTTTGTGAAGAGTACTCGGAGGAATTTGGAGAATTGAGTGGACCTCTTTGAGGTAATTAGTAAGGAAGAGGTGTTGTGCACAGAGCGATGAGTGTCTGTGGGTCTATAGTAATCAGCCGTCTGGGACTGTACCCAAGATCGAAATGGAGATGTCAGGACAGGGCGGGTGGTGTCCGAGATGGACCAAGTTTGACTCCAGCAATGAGACAGATTGTAAACTGTCTGGAAGCAATTGTCGAGGACTAATAAAAACTAACGCAGCAATATTTTCCATGCATGAACTATTAATAAAATGCTTGCATTCCTTGTTCAATGAATCTGAAAGACCAGCTTCTATCCAACTTTTTTCGCTGCAGTTTCATATCATCATAGAGTTCCAATTACGCTTCTAAGTGTTTCAATGAAACTCATTTTAAGCGTTATCCTGTTCATTGAAATTGTCGGATACCTTGACTGATAAAACTTTTCATCCCTTCCAGAATTCGTTGAATTTTATTTCAGCCATCCATACAGATCTCGTGCTTTTTTTCCTCAATTAGGGATTGTGTAAATAAATAAAATGTTATCGTTCTTTTGAACCAAAGGAAATTAACCGTCAATGCTAAGCCAATCTTTTCTCCTCATTGAAGGTGCAGAAAATGAACAAAATAGCTGCACAAAAGAGAAAATGCTGGAAAATCTCAGTAGGTCTGCCAGCATCTCTAAGGAGAGAAAAAGCTGATGTTTCGAGTCCAACCGACCCTCTGCCAAAGCTTTGACAAAGGGTCAGTTCTACTCGAAACGTCAGCTCTTTTCTCTCCTTACAGATGCTGCCTGACCTGCTGAGATTTTCCAGCGTTTTACCGTTTGGTTTCAGATTTCAGCATCCGCTGTAATTTGTTATTTTTTCAAACTGGACAATTTCATTTTGTCTTTGTATTCGCTTCAATTCAGAACTCTCTGGCTTTTTTGTCACTTCCAATTAAACTCAGGAGAGTTGTCATCCTGTTCCCTGTGGGCGCTGTTCTTTGCTGAAATGTATCTATCACGATATCCTGGACGTTTTCACGCGCCTTATTCTGAGGTGGATAGCTGCAATTTATTTCATACACATTACACCTACTTGTCTTCTCACGCCAAGGTTGATTTTGCAGCCACAGTTGTTTCTCTCTGTCTCACTGTGACTGCCAGCTTTGATGGATTTGTGGTCACTTGATGTGAGAAGCTCGAAAACAATACATGCCCTTCAGCCCTCGATGCTGCGCCGACCTGAGAAACTAATATGAAGCCCATCTAACCTACACTATTCCATTTGCATCCATATGTCTACTAAATGACCATGAGAATGCAGGTAGAAATGCCGAATCTACGAATCATTTAGGCAGGCCGTTCTGCATTTGAACAGCTCTCTGAGTGAAGAAAGTACCTCTGACACCTGTCCTGTAACAAATTACCTCTCAATTTGAAGCTATATCTCCACGTGCTAACCATCAACTCTGAAGAAAAATGCCCTAACTGCCTATCCGATCTAAACCACTGAATTTAAATATATTTCATTTCAGTCACCTCTCAATCTTTTTCTCTCTAATGAGAATAGCCTCGAGTCACTCAACCTTTCCTCAACATATCTTCCTCCATACCAGGCAACATTCGAGTAAATTTCTTCTGAACCCTTTCCAAAGCATCCACATCTTACCTGCACTGCAGTAAACAAAAGTGTACATAATACTCATAGTGAGGCAGCACCAGAGTTTTGCGCAGCTGGGCAACGACCTCATAGTTCTGAAACTCAGTTTCTCTAACAATAGAAACTAATACAGTGTATGCCTTCTCAACAAGCCCATCAACGGTGGCAGTAACTTTTCACGATATATGTATACCCAGGTACAGTGAGATCTGTCTCTTCATGTACATGTCAAGGCCATTAACCCAATTCGCGACATTTCAGTTACTCCTTCCAAAGTGAATAAGATCATACTTTTCCGAAATTAAACTCCATTTGCCAACTTTCAGCCCAGTCCTGCAGCTTAACTGTATGCCTCTGTATCCTACAATATTCGTCGGCATGACCCACAACTCTACCAACCGTAGTGTCATCCGCAAATTTACGAAACCATCCTTCTACGCAGTCATTCAAGTCATTTGTAGTAATGAAAAACAACAGTTGCAGCAAAAGAGATGTTTGAGCGACATCACTCCTAACTGACTCCTATGAGGATTTCCTATGAACCAGCACTCTTTTCTTTCTTTCAGCTCACCAATTTCTGATCCAAACAGCTAAATCACCCGAAATTCCTTGCCCCCACATTTTAGGGAACAGCCTATTGTGAGCAACCTAAACAAACGCTTGAGTGAAATCCACATCCACCAAATCAACCGTTTTACCCTCATCTGCATGTTTGCCGATCTTCTCAAAGAACTCAATGAAGTTTGTAAAATAACGATCTACTCTCCTCAAAACCGTGCTGACAATCGTTAATCAACGTATTTCTTTCTTAATGATAAGAAATCCGATCTCTTGTACTCTTTTCCACGACGTATCAAAAAAAAAAGAAAGGGTCACCTTTCTATAAAGTACAGAGTGTTGTCCGTTCCTGTTTTTAAACAAGGGGACAACATTTTCTATTCTCCAGTCTTCTGTCACTACTGCTGTCGACAATGACGACATTGTTCGAACAAATCGAACGTAATGGGCTGCTTCGAAACTCTTTGCTGGCGCTTTGCACAGGATGATCGATTTTTGATTGCTAGTGTTCCCTAATAATGAGATTGAAACTCATCTTTGCTGATTACGTATCATTGAAATTAATTGTCAGGTTTAATTTCATAATAAATTATTTTTTCCCTTTCTTTCTTGTTATACTGTTCAATGTTCTCACAGTCAGATGCATTGCAAAATACAACATGGGCTCCAGGGCTGAAGCTTTGCAGAGAATCATAAAGACGAACTGGTGTAGAAGCGAAGGAAAATTGATTATTGTAACACTTTAGTATATTGGATACTCTCGTGATTTTATTCACGACGCCACTTGTTTATAATACGTATTTGTGGATTGCAAATATTGAATTTCATATCTCTGGCTCAGATCTCTAAATTGTAAGAACATGTGCCTCTGTCATGATGCAGCTCCTCATTATATCTGCCAACACATTCATTTACACTTAAAACAGCAAAAAATCAGAAATAAGCTCAATAACAATGTAAATACACACTCCCGGGCATTGTAAAATTGGTAAACGCTAATGCACATTTATAATGACAGTAGACTTGTTCCTGGCACAAATATGCGGACGGGAACACTGAAACAACGTCGAGGACAGAATAAGCCTCATGGTGAAAGAGAGTACACATATCACCCCAGTCATTAATTGCTGCATTTTCTATGTGAATGACAAGGATGATTTAATAAATACCTGGAACTGACGAGCTGTGAGTTGATTCCTGAAGAATGGCTCCATTCCTGTATGAAATGTATAGTTGCCTCTCCATTGCATTATTGCTTTTTCGTTTGATATGAATAATTAAACAATGATTAAAATATTCAGCTTAGAGCACAGCAATTCCGGTCGCTACACTCACTTTCGACAAAACTATTTATTTCGTCGTTTCTGCTATTCCATGAGGGCGAGCTACATTTGAGGCTTGAGAAAAGTAGGATTCCATATGGAGATGGGTGAACGAGGCTGATATTCTTCAACAGTTTAATGTTATGATTCAAGATGTGCTGGATATTTTGAAAAGCACGAGAATGCATAAAGCCCGTGTGCCACAGCGCATATGCTGTGTTTTCTTGGGGAAGTGAGGGAAGATATTGCTGTTTCGGGCATGATCTTTACCATCCACTGGAGTAGCAACAGATGATTGACTGTGACAAATGTCTTGTTTCAGAAGGGGAATAGGGCTACCACTGAGAACTAGACCCAAGTCAGTAATATGTCGTTGGTGGGCACACGTTTGGAGAGGATTCAAGGGGCATGATTTATGAACGTTCGTTTAAGCCTGGTTGGTGTACAAATAGTCTTCACGCCTTTTTGATTCGAAACGTTTCATGTTGGAAAGGCACAGGAGGTCAGGCAGCATCCGAGGAGCAGGAAAATTGTCTTTTCCGGCATAAGCCCTTCATCAAAGTTGTGGTGGGAAAGGGTAATGAGAGATAAATTGGAGGGAGTGGGGTTAATGTGAAGTTAGCTGGGAAGGCACTAATTCAGTGCAGCCCCGGGAGGTGATAGTGATAGTTAGGCGCAGTAGGTGGAACAGATAGATGGGAAGGATGTTGGGCAGGTAGAACAGTTCAAATGGACTGTGCCATATCGAAGGGTTGTATCTGAGATGAGCTGGTGAGAGTGGAGATGTGGAATGGCGAATTCGGCATTGATACCATGTCGTTCGAGGATGTGAGGTGAATGATGAGTGGTTCTTCCTCCAAACATTGTTTGGCAAGCTTTTGGCAAAGATGGATATACAGAACGTGCGTGTGCATTGCGGTGGGAGGGGCAGATGATGTGATAGTCCACGGAGCGGTGGGGATGTTGGTTGCTTGTGTTCCAATGATTTTCTATGAAGCATTCCGCGGGTTCGAAAATATCAGCCTCTTTCACTCCCCTCCATGCAGAATACCACTTTTCATGGGCCTCAAATATAGCTCTCCCAAAGGATAAGACATCATACCGAGATCAACGGGCACTGCAGTTGAGGTATTTGGATATGGAAGAAAAGCTCTGCTGCATGTTTAAGAACCATTTATGGCTTTGGAAAGAGGTGAGGGGGTGAGGTGAGGGCGCAGGTTCCATATTTCTTGCAGTAACAAGGAAAGGTGCATGGAGTGGAATGTGCCATTATGAGGAGTGTGGACCAAACGAGGGAGTCGCAGAAGGAATGGTCTATGTGGAAGGATGAGAGGGGTGAGGGGAGAAATTATATCTCTACTGAGCGTGTCTGACTGTTGGTGGCGCAAATGGCGGAGGATGATGCTCTTTATCGATTGATTGGTGGGATGGAAGATGAGGACCAGTGGGGTTCTATTCTTTTTCTCTTTGGAGGGCTGGGATTCACGAACGAGAGTAAGGAGAGCTGGATGGCATTGATGATCCCTTGGGAAAGGGAAGCTGCTCTCCGTAAAATATAAGGTCATTTGAGATTATGTGACGTGGACGTGCTCCTCATGGGACCAAAAACGGCCGGGGCAGAGGATTTGGGATGAAGACATATAGTTTTCACACGAAGGGATGCGGGAGGATGAATAATCCAGGTATCTGTGGGAGTGGGTAGGATTAAATTTCATGTTTGTTTTGAGCCAATTGCCGGAAATGTAACTTGAAAGGTCAGGAAAGGGAGCGAGGTGTCTGCGAAGGTCCAGGTGAACTTGAGGTCAGGGTGGAAGGTGTTCGTGAAGTTGGTCAGGCAGGCGCCCACTGAGTCACCAATGTTGCGGTGGAGGAAAAGTCGGGGATTGGTGCAAAGTTAACTACTTAAGATTGATTGTTCCACATATCTGACGAACAGGCAGTCATAGCAGGGGCCCACGCGGGTGCAGGTTTGGTCTGAAGAAAATAGAAGAAGAAGTTGATGAGGGTGAGAACAATTTCTGCCACTTGAATAAATGTGTCGGTGCTGGGGTGCTGGAAGGGTTGGTGGAAGAGGAAGGAACTGAGGGCTTGCGTGGCTTCACCATGATGAATGGATCTTTGTCAGGAATCGTTATTCATGGTGAAGATGAGTCAATGAGAACTGTAGAAATGAAGGTCATGGAGGAAATGGTGGGCGTGGGTGTTGATCGGAATCAACGCGTGGAATTACTGGAGAAAGGAGGATAGGATGCTGTCAAGATATGAAAATGCAGTTTCTGTTTGGCAGGAGCAGGGGCAGACACTGTTTCAACCGGAGCAGTCATGATTTTGAATATTGGGTAAGAGGTAGTGACTGGGTTTGGAATGTTGGGACGGTGAGATGGGAGGCTGTGGATGGGATATCAGCGGTGATGATAAAGTTGTGGACGATTAGGGAGATAACGGTTTGTTGATGAAAGGTGAGGTCATGGTCGAGGGAGCAGTCGGAAGAGGATTCCATGGGAATGCACCTGACATCAGCGGTGTAGACCTTTGACCACCATGCTGAAACTACGCACCCCCTTGTCCGTGGTTTTGATGGTGACTTTGGGTTTGGAGCAGAAGGTGTTGAGGAAGGTCCATTGTGAGCATGTGAGGTTAGAATGTGTGAAAGGAGTGGACAGATTCTTGGGTGGCACCGTGGTACTGTTGTTAGCACTGCTGCCTCAAAGCGCCAGCGACCTGGATTCATTTTCCGCCTCAGGCAATTGTCTGTGTGGAGTTTGCACATTCTCCCTGTGTCTGCGTGTATTTCCTCCCACAGTCCAAAAATGTGTAAGTTTGGTGAATTGGCCATAGTGCTAGGTGAAGGGGTAAATATAGGGGAATAGTTCTGGGTGGGTTGCTCTTCGGAAGGTTGGTGTGGACTTGTTGGGCCGAAGGGCATGTTTCCACACTGTAAGTAATCTTATCTGTTACCAAGGTTGAGGTGGTCGATGTAATGTCTGCAGTTGGAGGTGAAGCGGGTGGCGGTGGCTAACAGACCAGCACGATTTATCTAATGTATGGAGTATATTAAGCACGGAGACGGAGGCAGCAGAAGAAAAATAATGATTTGGCAACACGTGTGGAAATCGTTGACTCAAGACCAAATTGCGAGAAAGTCAGACTTTCAGTGAGGACTGACCGTTCATTCTCGATATAGTCGATGTCTGGGGATGGTAAAGAAAACCTCGGCAAGTGTGTAGCTAAGAACCTAGAGGAGCAGTGTAGTTCGGAGTGGGAAAGAGACTGCTTCAGGAGTGGTTATGGTTATGGTATCATTTGGGCCATCATCAAATCATGTGATGTTAATTGTCAAGATCGTGAGCAGACGTGGGATATTCATTGGCATCCCAGGTGATGAAACTGGACTTATGCATGGCGTTAGCAGTGCCTTCGGTGTCTGCTGCGGTGATTGACTTCAGTGTGCATGGGAATATCTCGGGCGGAAATGACGTTGCGGGTAGGCTTGGTGGTGTTTTCGGCGGTGGTGGACCAATCCACCTAAAACAAGTATATCATTGTTCCTACATTGTGATTGAGTTTATCTTCCAGAACACCCTCCAGAGTGGAACTGTGGCTACTTGAACAGTACATAAAAACCAAAAGCTCACGCAGGCAGTTGGCAATTACCTTATTAAGGAGCTATTAGGGAGAGGCAAAAAATCCTGCCCCAACCCGGAAGCATGGCAGATTGCATCCACAGACAAATATCAGACAGAGTACACTGTGATATTGAGACTCGGCTATCTTTTGGACATTCTTTGATAAGCGAGCTTTACAATGGAGTTTGGTGACATTTGACTGAGTTCTTCTGTTATTCTAAACTTTTCTTTTAGGGGATTATATCTGATTTCTCAGTCACTTTATCAGTTCAATATCCTGCAACTCATAACGCTCTCCTGCAAGAACAAAATTCCCTTCCCTCTCCCGGAGCTCTCTCAGTCTCGTCTGAATTCATGCTCATCTGGTCCTGCAGCGTGGTCCAGTATTGAAGGCTTGTCCACCTTGCTGCATCATTATTACAGCAGCCTGGTGTTGTGTGATTTTTAACATTGTAAACTCCAGTCCAACACCGGCAACTCCAAATCATGACTACCTCGAGACGAGGATGAATGCATGCTGAACAGTGGTGGACACCGAATGATGGGTAAACAAGGTAAGGTATTGGAGTGGTTGCTTTACCAGAAACACTATCAATGTAATGGCTCCCACCCATCCTCCTCCGATGATTGTTAATACATTTTCTGAGCGCCAGATCGGAAAAGGTCAACAGTTTATCTTTTTGAATTGTCTTTTTTGGAATTTATGACATTGCAAATAGCTGTAAGGGCAGTCGATTGCTCCTTCTGAAGTTTGTGGCAGGTAACGATCAGGACTGGTGTCCCCACTGACATCAACGGCAGGAAGTGCACGCAACACAACATTCTTGAAAACGTGATGCAAATAGCGTTAGAGCGAGACGAACCTTTGATCATTCAGGAGGCTGAAGGGCTAATTGAGAGGAACTACAGGGAGCTAGTCGCACCTCCAGTAGAGGTAAAAAGATACATGGTTTGCAGTCAGGGGGCTGAAAGTGAACCGGCAGATAATGCATTAATACCCTGTGGACTTTCCCCTCAGTGACAAGTATGCGATTTGGATACATTTGAGGTGACGATTCACCAGGGGTACCACGTGATGCAGGTCTCTAGCAGCGAGTCTATCACTGTTGCAAAGAAAAGAAGGCTTAGATGTGGAGATCATTATCACTGTGGACTACATAATTACGGGGACAGATAGGAGATTATGTGGGATCCGAGGCACTCACATTTTGTGTGATGCCTCCAGAGGTACCAGGTTCTGTGATGGCTCGCTTCTTCTTTTCAGCATCCTTAAGGTAGAAGGGAAAGTAGTCTCAAGCCTTGATCCACACCAGCACTAAATACTTAATTAGGAAATAGGCTGCAGATGGAGGGCAAAAATCCAATGTAGCTCTGGTGGACGTTTGGAGCTAGAACAAACGGAGCTGTTACCTCTGCTTTGCTACACATGCCACGTGCTAGCGTGGCGAGGGATAGACACATTTGTTGAGGACGTGGCGACAGGGTTGCTTTTGTATGCCTGGATAATTGGGGCTCAATCTATGCTCGGTGGGATTTCTCCAAACGAGATGGAAAATACCTGAACCAGAAGGCTACCAATGGCCTCTAGTGGCTACAATGTTCATACACTTCACAAGAGTTTACACGAATTCAGGAGGGCGATGGGAAATTGAATTACATGTGCAGTGCAGTGGAGCTTGGAAGTAGAAAACTCATACATAAGAATTCAAGGTGGCAGCAGTGTGTCAGCAATCAGAAAGAATGTGTAGTTCATCACCAGGAGCATCTGTTTTAAAAGGTGGCTGAATCTATAGCATCAGTTGGGACCTGGAACATCGAAATCCTGCTATTTTGTAACATGGATAGAACAGGTACACGAACAGTTGTTGCAGGGTCTGGGGTGTAGATGATAAAGGAAGTGCAGGAAAGGTGAAAAAAAGGTGAGGTGCGGCATAGTTAGTCAAGAACATTGTTACATTGGAAGAACGGACGTTTGTTCAGGACTCATCTGCTGAAGTAATATGGTCTGAAGATAGAAACAGGAAATGATAGGTCAAACCGTTATGAGTTTCCTATCGACTTTCGGGAAGGTACAGAGATTTTCAGGAAAGAATTGCAATGATAATTCTGGATAGGAGTCAACGTAATGGTGTGGTTGTCATGGGGTGTTACATTTGCAAATGTTGATCTGGAAAAGCTATTCTTCAGTAGTTTTACTTCAATATGCTGGAGAGTTTCCTGACATAATATGTAGATTGTCCGACAAAAGCCGAGGCCACACTGGATTTAGTACCGTGTAATGAACCCAGCCAAGTGTAAGATTTGGAGTTAGTTGAGTACTTTGGTAATAGTGACCACAATTCGGTTACATTTATTTTAGCGTTTGAAACGGAAAGGTATATCAGAGAGAACAGGAGTTACACTTGTAGAAAATGCAATTATAATGCCATTAGTCAGATCGAGGATGCAGTGGATGGGGAAGGAAACTGCAGGGTGTGGGCACAATTCATTTGTGGAGCTTGTTCTTGGAACTGCTGCTGCGTGTCCTAGATAAGTATGAATTTGTCATACAGAGAGGACGTTTTCGAGCGAGTGATCCTTGTTTTCCCAAAGTAGCATAATCTCTTATTAAGAGGACGAAAGTGGATTACGTAAAGATGAGACGTAAAGGCTCAGTTATGGCACTTGAGCGTTACACGTTAACCAGAAAGGACCTAAAGAGTGAGCGAAGCAGAGGGAGACGGGACAGGAGAATTGTTTTGCAGATAGAATCAATGATAAGTCTCAACATTCTATATGTATGTCAGAAATATAAGAATGGCAGGAGTAAGATTGTAGCCAGTCAAGACAGTTGTGGGAAATTGTGCACCGAGAGCTCGGAGCTAGGAGAGAGCGAAATGGATATTTTTCGTTAGCATTAACGCAGGAAAAAATCAATGATGTCGAGGGGAATACTGAGAGAGAGGCTATCAGAAGACATGGGATTGAGATTCATAAGGAGGAAGTGTTAGCCAATCTGGAAAGTGTAAAAATAGTTCAGTTTCCTGTGCTAGATGGGATTAATCCTAGAATTCGCTGGGAAGCTAGTCAGGAGAAACCCGACACTTTGACTTTGAATTTTATTTCATCGTTGTCTACACGAATAGTGCCAGAAGACTGGAGGATAGCAAATGTTTGTTCAAAACGTGGGTTGGAGTCAACCCTGATAATTTGAGACCAGTGAGTCTCACTTCTGTGGTTAAAGTTTTGGAAATTATTATTGGCATGCATAATCATTTAAAAAGAGTTAGTTTGATCATGAAAGACAATGGTTTTTTTAAAAATGTAGGTAGTGCCTCACAAAACCTACTCAGTTCTTTCAGAAATGAAAAATAGATTGATGATCGTAAAACGGTTGAGGTGTGAAGATTGATTTCAATTAAGTGTTTGAAACGTTGCCCCATGATAGGCCGTTGCAGAAAATGAGAAGGTATGGAGTTGAGGAGATTCAGCGGTTTGGATGAGAAATTGGCTGGCTGTCCGAAGACAGAGTTTAGTGGATGATGGGAAATGCTCATGCTGCAGTTCAGTTACCAGTGGTGTCCCGCAAGAATGTATTTTCAGGCCACTGCTTTTTGTCATTTTTAATATACTATTTTGGTTGAGAGTGAGGAAAATTTGGTTTGGAATTTAGTGGTTGACACTAAAGTCGATGGAGTTGTGTACAGTGCAGAAGGAAATTGCAGGTTACAGACGCACGGAGATGAGGCAAATGGAGTTTAATTCGGAAATGTGAGACGTTAATAACTTTGTAAGGAGTAACAGGAGTGCAGAATATTCGGTTAATGGTCAGATTATTGGCAGTGTGGATGAACGGAGAGATCTCGGTGTCAAAGTGCCACATACCCTGAAAGTTGCACTACCAGGCTGATAGCGTTGTTAAGCAGGCATAAGAGGTGTGAGTTTTATTTGGAGAAGGATTGAGTTGCAGAGCCAGGTGGACGTGTGCAGCTCTGTAAAACTCGACTTTCGCCGCACGTGGAGTATTGCGTACAGTTCTGGTCGTGGGGTTTGAATGAAGGATGCGGAAGCATTGGGAAGTGCGCAGAAGAGAGTTGCCAGGATGTAGCCTGCTATAGATTGAAGGTCTTATGAGGAACTACTAAGTGACTTGAGAATGTTTTAGTTCGAATGAACAATGTTAAGAGGTGACTTAGTAGAGATCATCAGAGATTCAGATTGGACAATCACTGGGAGCCTTTTTACTTGGATTGTGATTGCTGGCACGAGGGGACTTATTTTCAAATTTAGGGGTGAGAGAAATGGACACATGTCACAGGTAGTTTCTTTGCTCAGAGAGTAGAAAATGCATGAAACGCCGTGTGTGCAACACCGGTACACTCGCCAATTTTGAGGGCATTTAAAAAGCCATTGGACCAATATATGGAAGATAATAGAATTGTGCAGATTAGAATGACTCAGGTTGGTTTCGCAGGTCAGCACAACACGGTGGATCGAAGGGTATGTGCTGCTCTGTGATCTTTTATGTTCTATGTTCTCAGACATCTCTCGCAAATAGAAGTGCTGAGCATCGCTAATAAGTCCATTTTTCTTAAAGAACAAGTAAATTGCGTTTGTTAGAAACGTCTCCAATAATTCTGTTACAACTTATGTAAGGCTCACCGGCTCAACTCTTAAAATTCTTTTGTTTAGAACTAACACTGGTTTCAACCCGAATATAATTGCTCCATTTTCTCCTGAATACAATTGTAACTAGATGTCCAACAATTCAGCAAGTTCAGCAAAGGAAAATTGTATCTCTTCAATTAACTCGGTAAAACCTTTGTAATTATGGTCACTTTTCCCAAAGTGCTCCCTCACTGAATCATTTAAAAGGTGGTCAGGTTCATTCCGCAATGAAAGGCCCAGAAGAGCCTCTGCCCTGATTGGAATTTGACATTTTATTTCAGGTATCTATTCTGTATTTACCTGCCACATGGCCCATTGAATCAGCTGGTCTTAAGGGAGTTACGATTAGTAGTATATCATTTAAAATCGCATCCGTTAACAAAACTTTTTTTTTAGTCTTTCTATGATTAGTTTACATAACCTTCTCGACAACTTCCACTGGTCACTGGGATGTTAATGGTAAAACGCCAACATAAGGCGATAAGACGCAGGAGCAGAAATTAGGCCATTCAGCCCATCGAGTCTCGTTCACTAATCGATCATGGCTGAAAATGTTTTTACCCAATTCTCCCTCTTTCTCCCCATAACTACTGAAGGCCTTTCAGATCAGGACCTGTCTCTCTCCATCTTAAATACACTCAATGACACGTCCTCCACACTCTTCTGTGGCAGTGAATTCCATTGATACACCATTCCCTGGATTCCGATATTGCTCCTTATCTTTGTTCAAAGAGGTCTTTCCGTACTTGAAGGATATGCCCTTGTGTCGTTTTCTCTATGACGAATGGAAACATCTTCACAACATCTAGTCTCTCCAGACCTTTAATTTTTTTCTGTAAGTTTCAATTAATTCCATCTTTATCCTTCTAATCTCCATCCAGTGTTAAACCAGATTCCTAAAACATCCCGCATCTGTTAAAGTGGTCGTTTCTGGGATCATTCTTGTGAATCTGCTCTGAACACGCTCCAGAGCCAGTACGTTCTTCCAGAGGTATGGAGGGTGAAACAGCGCAAAATACTCTGAATGTGGTCTGATCAGAACCTTATGGAACCTCCAAACTCCATCGCTGCTTCAAAATTCAAGTTCTTTCGAAATAAATGCCATCATTGTATTTGCCTCCGAACTACTGACTCATCCATCAAGTTCACCTTGAGATATCCTGGAAGGGAACGTCCAAGTCCCTTTGCACTTCAGACATCTGAATTTTCTCCCCATTCAGAAAATAGCCGACGCCTACTTCTTCCCATCAGGTCGTGTGACCTCACTCTTCCACTCACCTGCCATTCTTTGCCCACCCTCGTCAGTAGTCCAAATTCTTCTTCAACCTCACCGCTTCCTCAATGCTACTTGACTCTTTATCTGTCATTGTGTGATTTGTGAACTTCGGCAGAATGTCCTCAGTTCTTCATCTACATGTTTCATGTAAAAAGTGAAAACATATTGTCCCAAAAGTGAGCCTTGTATAATACCAATTGTGTAGTTCTGAAATTCTGAGAATGACACATTATTTCCAGTCTTTTCTTTCTGACAGGCAGCCAAGCTTCTGTTCATGCTCGAACCTTGCTTCTCACACCATGCGCCCTAACTTTCCTCAATAGCCTCCCTGCGGCTCTTGACAAAGGTCTTCTTGAATTTCAGAAAAATAACATCCATTCTTGGTCTAATCTGCTCGTTAATTCCACAAAGAATGCTTGCAGATATTTCAGGCATGACCGAACTTGATGAAGAACATACAGAATCTGTCCGAGTTTCGCATCAAATTCTAAGTATTCCGAAATTAGCCATCCTTCACGATGGATTTCGCGATCATACCTACGAACAACGTTGGTCTATTTGGTATTTAATTTTCCATCTTCTGCCACAGTCTTATTTTAAATAGGAGTATTAATTCAGCGACTTTACAGGTTTCTGGAACCTTCCTTGATGCGACTGTTCCCTGAAGAATTACCACTAAACTCCCCACTGTCTCATCCGTTGTCCGACTTAGGAATCTAGAGTGTGTTCCACCTCGTCCGGGAAGAGTAATCCACACCCAGGCCATTTAGTTTTTCAGCAACTTCTTCTTGATGATGGTCACCAAACACAACATTGCCCCTTCACCCCTTAAGACCTTTGGGCAATTTCTCATCCCTTCCACTGTGAAGACTGAAAAAAGGTAATTATCCATTTCTTCAGTCATTTCGTTTTCCCATACGACTATGTCTCCTGCCCCATTTTCCAGCAGCCCAATGCCCATTTTGGCCTCTCTTTTGCCCTTCATATACCGAAAGAAAGTCTTTCGGACTTTTTTTGTATCACTGGTTTTCTTACCACTTATTTCATCTTCTCCCTACTTACTTATTTGATTTTTTTTGGTTTTAAACCCACTGTTGGTGCATATGTATAAATTTGTGCGTATGTGAGGGTATACTTGCACACGTGAGTTTGTGTGTATGTGTGTGCGTGCTAATGTTTTTCTCTCTGAATTTATTGGTGCAGCATGCAACAATGTAGGTGTAGGTTTCTGAATCGCGTGAATTTGCGTGTATTTATGAGTATGCATGTGGATGATGCAAAGTGTATATGTGTCTACACTAATGTGTGCACGTGCATGAGAGGGTGTTCAAAGCGGCATACATGTCCATATGTACTTGGAGGCATGTGTTTGCAAGTGCGTGCATGTATGTTTGTGTGTGTGTTGTGGGGGGTGGAGGGGGGCAGGTACGTGTGCACTTCTTGGCCTGCATGCATTTTTGTGTGAATTTATACGCTGCCCATTATAGATTGTACTGACTGCAACTACTGAGTAGAGGAAGTGACTGTTTTGGATACTGAATAATGATGCTAATAAATGGGCCTTTATACCTCTGCATGATGCAGACAATCCAGACTGATTTTCTAGTTCACAAATCCAGATATGTGGGGAGTACACCATCAGACTCTTGATATATTTCTTTCCAATTGTACATGGTGTATGTGAAGTCACAATGTGAGCTGCAGCTGGTCGTTGTGGAGCTAGACAGAAGAATAGTTTGGACGGTAGTTGGAGTGCTGCGTTAAATGTAATCATCACATAATAGGAAGGATGCATAAGAATATAAATGTGATTCATTTAGTGTACTAAATGTGTTTGTATATTTGTAAGAATGTATGCATATGTTCTTAACTGCGTGAATATGTGTTCCTGAATGCAAATATATGTGATGCAAAAATCTGTGCATCTCTGTATGCATGTGCATGTGTACGTCAACATGTGCATGATGATACGTTTGTTCACGTAAGCAGCATGAAGATGTGAAGGTGTTGGTACAAAGTTGTTCCTTTTACAAGGTTACGTTTTCCTTAGTTTCTTGCAGGGAGGTTGTAAGGATACATGTTCCGGAACGTCTGAGTTTGGAAAGGGATTAGGGCCAACTTGTTTGTTGCTACCCGATACTGGGTCAGGCAAAATGCTTCCAAGATTAAAAAAAGAACACTTATATAATGAGAAGAGAGTGGCTGGTTCTTCCAGATCAGCTGTTCTCTCATAGTTTAGTTTTAACAGTATTGAAGAAAGGCTGCTGGAATCAGCTCCAGACTGGTTCTCTCGCTCCTTCTGACTTCAACCATGTAACAATTTGATTTAATTTTACCTTTTAGAACATAGAACATAGAACAATACCGCACAGAATAGGCCCTTCGACCCATGATGTTGTGCCGAACATTTGTCCTAGCTTAATCACCTATCCATGCACCTATCTAATTGCTGCTTAAAGATCACCAATGATTCTGACTCTGCCACTCCCACAGGCAGCGCATTCCATGGCCCAACCTACACTCTGGGTAAAGAACCAAGCTCTATCCACCTGAGTGGCAACTTTGGAACAGCTATGAACATGGACCCCAAGATCCCTCTGCTCCTCCACCTTACAAATATCCCTACCGTTAACCCTGTATTCTGCATTCTTATTTGTCCTTCCAAAATGGACAACCTCACACTTGACAGGGTTGAATTCCATCGGCCACTCCTCAGCCGAGCTCTGCATCATATCTAAATAACTTTGCAGCTGACAACAGCCCTCCAACTATCCACAACTCCGCCTATCTTCGTATCGTCTGCAAATTTACTGACTCACCCTTCGACTCCCTCTTCCAAGTCATGAATAAAAATTACAAACAGCAGAGGACCCAGAAATGATCCCTGCGGAACTCCACTCGTAACTGGGCTCCAGACTGAATATTTGCCATCTACCAGCACTCTCTGACTTCGAACAGTTAGCCAGTTCTGGCTAAATTTCCCACTATCCCATGTCTCCTGACTTTCCGCATGAGCCGACCATGGGGACCATTATCAAATGCCTTACGTAAATACATGTACACTACATCCACTGCTCTACCCTCATCCACATGCTTGGTCACCTCCTCAAAGAATTCAATTAGACTTGTCAGGCAAGACCAACCCCTCACAAATCCGTGCTGGATGGCCCTAATCAAGCAGATCTTCATCATATCCCTCAGTGCCCTTTCCATTACGTTGCCTACGACTGAAGTAAGATTTACTGGCATGTAATTTCCGGGGTTATCTCTATTCCCTTTTTTGAACAGGGGCACAACATCCGTCACTCTCTAGTCCCGTGGTACCACCCCCGTTGACAGTGAAGACGAAAAGATCATTGCCAACGGCTCTGCAATTTCCTCTTTTGCTTCCCACATAATCCTAAGATATATCCCGCCAGGCCCGGCGCAATTGCCTATCTTCAGGTTTTTCAAAATGCCCAACACATCATCCTTCCAAACAGGTATCTCCTCTACCTTACGAGTCCGTTTCATACTCACTTCAACAAGACGGTCCCTCTCTTTTGTAAATACTGAAGAAAAGTACGCATTCAAGACCTTTCCTATCTCTACCGACTCAATACACAGTCTCCCACGACTGTCCTTGATCGGTCCTCTGCTCGTTCTCGTCATTCTCATGTTTCTCACATACGCATAAAAGGCCTTGGGGTTATCCTTGACCGTACCCGCCAAAGATTTTTCATGCCGTCTCTTAGCTGTCCTAATACCTTTCTTCAGCTCCATCCTGGCTATCCTGTATTCCTCCAACGGTCTGTCTAAACCATGTTTCCTCAACCTTATGTAAACCTTCTTCTTGCTCCTGACAAGACATTCAACTCCCTCGTCAACCATGGTTCCCTCACACGATCATCTCTTTCCTGCCTGACAGGTACATACATATCAAGGACACGTGGTATCTGTTCCTTGAAAAAGTTCCACATTTCAATGACATCCTTCCCTGACAGACTATGCTCCCAACTTATGCTCATCAGATCCTGTCTTGCAGCATCGTATTTACCCTTCCTCCAATTGTAAAACCTACCTTGTTGCACCTATCTCTCTCCATAATCACAGTGAAAGTCACAGAATTGTGGTCACCATTACCAGAAACAAGCCTGTGACTTGTCCCGGTTCGATACCGACCACCAAATCCAACATAGCCACCGCTGTGGTCGGACAATCTACATAATGAGTGAGAGAAGCTTCCTGGACACACTGCACAAACACTGCCCCATCCAATCTACTTGATCTAAAGAGCCTCCGATCAATATTTGGAGGCCTATAGTAAACACCCAACAAGGTGACTGCTCCTTTCCTATTTCTAACTTCAGTCCATACTGCCTCCAAAGGCAGATCCCCCTCGAACTGCCTTTCTGCAGCCATTATTCCATTTCTATTATAGCAACACCACTCCACCTCCTTTTTTAACCACCCTCCCTAATCTTACTGAAACACCTGTAACCAGGAACGTCCAACAAACATTCCTGTCCCTCTTGTATCCACGTTTCCGTTATGGATATAACATCGCAGTCCCAAGTACCAATCCACGCCTTAAGTTCGCCCACCTTTTTTCTGATACTTCTGGCGTTGAAGTATACAAACTTGAGCCCATGTCTGTGTCCACAAGTATTCCCTGTCAGTGCTATCTTCTCCACAGCCTCCCTACATTCGTGGACATCCTGTAAGACAGCTAACCTACTTGCTGGACTACAAGTCTGGATCCCATCCCCTGCCAAATTAGTTTAACCCATCCTCCCACCCACCCCCCGCCCCGAAGAGTGCTAGCAAACCTATCTCCCAGGATATTGGTGCCCTTCTGTTTCAGGTGCAACCCGTCCTGCTTGTACAGGTCCCACTTTCGCCAGAATGCATTCTAATTGTCCAAATACTTGAAGCCCTCACACCTACACCATCCTTGCAGCCATCTGTTCAACTGCACTCTCACCCAATTCCTTGCCTCACTGTCAAGTGGCACTGGCAATAACCCAGAGATGAGAACTCTGTCTTTCCTAGCTTGTAGCTTCCAGCCTAACTGCCTGAGCTTCTGAATGGCCTCCCCACTCCTCTTCCTACCTAGGTCGTTGGTGCCAATACATAACCTCTCCATGAAGGATTCTGAAGACAAGGTCTGAGACATCTCGGACCCTGGCACCCGGGAGCAACAAACCATTTAAGAGTCTCGCCCATGTCCACAGAACCGCCTGTCTGTCCGTCTAATTGTCTCCTCCTCTCCCTCTTTCCCTTCTGAGCCTCAGAACCAGACATCGTGTCAGAGACCCGGTCACTGCAGCTCACCACTTCTCGGCCTTCCTCCCCAAAAGTTTCCAAAGTGGTATACGTATTTTTGAGGGGAATGACCACAGGGAATCCCTGCACTGCCTGATTCGTCCCCTTCCGACCTCTAACTGTTACCCAACTACCTTTGTTCTCTGGCGTAACTGTGTCCATGCAGATTCTATCTATCACCCTCTCAGCCTCTCGAATAATTCTGAGTTACGCACGGGAATGTGCTGGAAACTTGTTTTTATTGAACTTTTGCGGTTTCTGTACTGTTGGGATACCCATAATTCTGTCAGGGAGGGTTTTCCAGGATTCGAACAGACGATGCTAATTGCACGGCAAAATAGAACCAAGTCAGCATAGTATGTGACTTGAAGGTGATGTTTTTGGTTCGAGTATTGTCTTACATATGATGCAAATGCCTTCTATATGTTTCCATTCAAGCGAGCCGATTTCTTTTGGACTTGGTCAACAGTCCTTGAATGTCGTTGGTACTGAATTCATCCCGGCAAGTGTGGTGAAGCCTATAACACTTCAACTGATGGTGGGAAGCCTTTGGAGTTAGGAGGTGATTCCCATGTTTCATTGTACCGATCTTCTAATTTTCTCTTTTCGCTATTATGTTTATTGGGTGAATTCTCTTGAGTTTCTGGTCAATGGTAATCGCCAGAAAATTGATCAGGATGGATAATGTGGTACAGAATAATCCTTGTATAATGCTTCTTTTCCGGTTTTGGAATATACAATCCACATCATATCAGTTGAACTAATTACTCGGTGTTTAACAATGTATGCAGATCCATGCCGGGCACCTCAGAATAGTGAGGATTCAAAACAGAAAAAAAATCGTAAATTCATACAATAATTACACTGTAAAACCACACATTGAGGGCATCGAGTCCATACCAACAATCAGAAGAGCATGCTTCACAGGCCAACTCCTGACTTTATACCTGTTTCATAATATTTCTCATGGCTCACCCACTTACTGTACCTGAAGAGATTTGATGTGGACAATTGACTTAATCTGAAGCCCTTTGTACAATGATACGAAACTGGTGTACCCACATTAGAACATGCCAATTTTAGTCACACAGTTGCCCCTGGCTGGCACTGAATCCGGATCGCTGTCACGTTGAGGTCGTAGTCTTAAATACCGTGCCACCAGAAACACGCTCCCAAAACGCATATATCTCCTTTCACACATTTGCACATTTCGAATAATGTGCCATGTGGAGAATTCGATCAATGTGTTAGATATAACAGCCTTGTGTTTTCACTTTGTGTGCAGTTGTTAACGACAAGAAACAAAAGGTTGCCTTCTTATTGGTCGTTTTCAAAATTGGTAAATTCCCTTAACTGCAGAGTCAACAAAATTGGTCTTTCTCCTTTTTGAATCTCAGACGGATTCCTTTTACATTCATAGGTTCTTGCGTGGCAAGTCGGTGTCGGTCAATCTTCAGCAATTATTTTCAGTCCAAATGTGCGCCTTCAGAAGGAGGATAAGATCTGCGCACATTTGACATGACAAGCCACGTGCTGTGTTCATATCATTCACGGTGACCAGAAGGAAAAAATGATCGTGACTCTGCAATTGTGATTGAATAACTATGCACTTTTAGCCCACTTTATTACTTGGCTTGGGAATAATTTTGCAGGAACCAGTGCAGCCATTGCTCAAGCTAACAATAACTTGGGGGTGGAAGTTTCTGTCTCAGAATTGTTACTTCCCTTATTTATTACAATTTGGACATAGTGAACACTGCTGACTTTAGCAGTTGGCTTTGGAGAGGTTCATTGTTTGTGAACATGATACCAATAAAGTGTGCCCATTTGTTCTGAATGTTCTCAAGATTTTTCTGAATATTCTTGGGTCTGCATGATTATCGCCGCACTCCTGACTTGAGGTTAGGAGTAGATATGCAGAATTAGGAATTTTGGCTGGAACAGCGCAGCAGGTCAGGCAGCATCCAAGGAGCAGGTGATTCGACGTTTCGGGCATGAGCCCTTCTTCAGGATTCCTGAAGGATCACTCATGCCCAAAACGTCAATTCCCCTGCTTCGCGGATGCTGCCTGACCTGCTGCGCTTTTCCTGCAACACATTTTCAGCTCTGATCTCCAGCATCTGCAGTCCTCACTTTCTCCTAGGAATGTCAGCTGTTGAGTGACTTGTTCGACGATTCTTCGTCTGTGACCTGGTCTTGTTGCCATCGTATTTGCATGAGGAGTCTAACTGAATATCAGATGGATGGTAATCGCTAGAATGTTCTTATTGGAGAGAATGGGTATCATGGGGAAGACCTGATTTCCTGGCTCAAATATAAGGGAATATCCCAATTTAATTTCAGAACAGAAATTAGCTTGTAAGCCTGTAGTTATTTCAACATTATTACAATTTTCAGACCCTTGATGTATCAGGCCACCAGTGGCCTCCATTACCTCCAAACTCTTCAGCAGTTTAATCTTTCAGTAATCCTCCCTTCGTAATCAGTAAATTTCCAATTAAAGATATGGACGTGATACTGACATCTAAACTTCCATGAGGCATAAAACCATGATGATTCAGGAGTTCATGATTAGAGTTAGGACTATGTGAAACCCTCAGGATCAGAGTGATATTGATGTGGATTCACTGTGTTCTGATATCTGAACAACTAAAACGTGTTTGGTAAACGTGCCTTTCTTTGTTGAGGGACAGACGTTTAGAGCAGTACGTTGGGGTACAACGACCAAATAATTCAAAGGACATTCAAGAATTCAATCTCAGCATTAGCGATTTTGTTGAAGTTACACTCGTAGGAAGAGTCCATCTTAAAATTATAAAATGTTATTCCTGAACAAAGGAAAATATACCCAAATATTTAATTCCGCTCTTTTGCATTTACACATCAATGATTTGACTCATTACTTACATACTTTAAAATTCATCAGATCATATGAATTTACGGCTCTTTGCAGACAGGGTTTGGTCAAGCCCTCGGACCTGCAAGAGTCTCATAATGCTTTCCATCCTCTCTTGTCTCCGTTCTTGAGAGTTTTCAATATGGACACATCAGTACATTGCCAGTACATTTGCCGGCTACAACATGTAAAATTTGTAGATAATCCTAAATTTATCGTTGGGTGTCCTGCAATGGATGCATTCATACCAGATTCCATTACCTCTTAATTTCTGTTCCTGTGATTTAATATTCCCTGTTCTGATATGTGGGCTGTCTTTGCTGTTATACTCTGGTTACCCTCCTAATTTTACTAGAATCGTTTCCTGGAAAGCTTTCGCGACAGTTTCGTACATAGGTAAATCATTAATAGAAGATTACCAGATGAGATTCACTAATTAATTGTGGTCTCAGCTTTCCTTATCTATGTCTTCAGCTGAAACAACTGCAGCTGTATAATCTCTCATAAATATGCTACTTTGGATTTACTATTTGGAGCTACTATTATTCAACTTGTGAAGGGCACAGGCATCAATTATTATCCCAAGCTTTGAGCCTTTCTTTGGCGAGTTGTGGCACCGGAGGCTGCTCAATTATGTGCAGACTGAACAGTCCCTTCCTTTTGGAAAGATCTGCCATGCATAAACCGAAAGGCTGAATTTAGCGTCAATTAATTTTCCAGTAATTTTGTCCTCATGGTGCTGGCAGTCAAGTGGTTTGAGGAATCACAGTCAATCACATGAAATCTATACATCCTGGATTGTGTTCTTTCCGCATTTTCTGTTCTTCCTTTCTCTGGATCCATCCGTTCCTGTTCAGTCCATGCCGTTGAAGTGACGTACAAAACATCATCCTGCCAATTGCCACTAAACTCCTACTGCGAGATGAATCACTATCCTGATCCATTGATGTATGGTGACATTCTTTCCTCAGTTACATAATTTCTCCCACCACATTTCTTTCTGAAATTCTCATTGTCTCTCTTCTTGAAGAACTTCATTTCATTTCTTTTTTTTATCAGATGGCGCGATTGCACTGTATTACTTTTCTTATGTCTTGAATTGGTCAGTTAAGTGCAGAATAGGGGCCGCAGCCACTTCTCCGAACTCCATAAGTCTATCATTAAACTTATCAAATACTGTAAGTGCATTCAGTTGACCCTGTTTGTTGCGCATCATCGGACATTGGCATTGAGGCAATGGTATGCCGAGAGTGAAGCAATGTTACGAAATAGAATGGAACAATTTAAGCTTCAAATTTATGTGACATTTTGGTCGTAAATGTCAAATTCTGTTCTCCCCCCGCCCCATGTCCTGAGCGATTAAAATTTTTGGCGGCCTGGGTGATTTCCACAAGCTCCTCTCGTCCCAGTCCACCTATATCTAGGGCCCCTAGTCAAATTTGGAGTGACCATGTGGCAGTCCATCGTATTTGTTTACATTTCAAAAGAGGTGACCTCATGGAATGTTTGAATTCGACTTTTTGCATTTGTGCCATCAGAGATTGTACCGAGAATAGTCATTTCTTTGGGCAACACGAACATTTCCAATCTTGTAATGAGTATATGGTCCTGTCCCTGGATTTATTACGGGGATCATCCGAACCGATCTTACACTTTTGACGTTACAAGCCCTACAACTGGGAACGATTGAACAGCCGGACCTTCGTTCGTACCTTTAATGTACATTCATCTAATGCCCTGTTAAATTGAATCAATTGAGCTAACTGAGTACGACTGACCCAATCAGGAACCACACCACAGTGTATTTGAACCAAATCGTGCCTTACTTTGTGTATGACCCAATAAGAATGGACATTACATTTTTCATTTTGTCCAAGATTTCAAGAATCCTATCATTCTTTTCAAAAAAAATAAAACATAGCCCAGTTTAGACTTACAGTGTGGAAGCAGGCCCTTCGGCACAACAAGTCCACACCGACCCGCCGAAGTGCAACCCACCCATACACCTTACCTAACTCTACGGGCAATTTAGCATGGCCATTTGACCTGACCCGCACATCTTTGGACTGTGGGAGGAAACAAGAGGACCCGGAGGAAACCCACGCAGACACGGGGAGAACGTGCAAACTCCACACAGTCTGTCACCTGAGTCGGGAATTGAACCCGGGTCTCAGACGCTGTGAGGCAGCAGTGCTAACCACTGTGCCACCGTGCAGCCCAATGTGCCACCGTGCCGCCCAAATTCTCTACTGATTAATTGACTAATATTATGAGCAAGCACTTCAGTTATGGCAACCACATCGAGCTGTATCTTCCGTGTCTTCCTGTATTGCTCGACTTATTCGAATTGAGTTACATCAGCTCGCAGTATTAATTCCCGGAAAATCAGTTACTGCCTGTGTACATTTTGATTACCCCCCGGCTAATCTCGTGAAAATACTTCTGAAAATCTGATATTAATCTGAGTGACATTGTCATTCAATGTCTCCATGTGATGAAAATATGGTGTTCTATGAATTTAGTGGCCCCGATGGTTATCAGAAGATTGTTGCAGCGCTGTTTTGTTTTTCACGTTTCCTTTATCGATTTTGAACAACATTTCAGCGCCTGGATGCCTGAAATATTAACCAGAACAGGTGCAATCCCAATTTTACATGACCATTTCATGTCTTTCCTCCATTTATCAATACTGTTCCATTGACTGTTCCCTCTGTTCGGATTGGTCACTTCAGCCCTCTCGTGATGATAGGGAAAAGCAATCCGAACGGAATTGGTATGGATGGAAGATAAACACATATCATGATGTAGAGGGGCTCCACGCCTGTGCAATACACACATACTGCTGCTTTTTCCCAGTCATACATTATCACAGCTTGGCCATGGGCTAGGACCGCAAAGCAGCCCGAAGTTGCCCCAAATGTCACTTCCACTTCCATTCTCAACACACACTTGGTGGGTCTGCCTCTTGAAAATTGCACACACTCGACACATCTTCATCCGATAATACCATTGATGCAAAAATAATTCCTTTCCATATGTGGGACTAGAGTTGCAGATTTGCAGTCTAATGTCAGACATGTTTCCATAGCTCCGAAGTTAAAACAAATTCACGGAGTCATTCAAGGAGTTTTACACCATTCGTTCTTTTTCCATCTTTCCCACAAGTCTGGATATTCGAACCATGCTCCATAGCCACTGTAACTGCTTCATCCGTGATTCGTTCTCGGAAATGGAAAGCAAACACCATAACGAAGGGGTTCTCTGCTGATTTATTTCCCTCGTGGAAATTCTATCCCATATACCGCGATCCCACAGTGAATAATGTATCATTATTCATGTTCTCCCTTCACATTCAGTTTTCATTTTCAAAAACTCAGATCCAATCATGAAGCCATCTAATAAAAAGCTGATATAAATTCCCAAAACTCCAAAATTCCAAATAGTACACTTTCCATTTTATTATTCCAATCTTTATATGCTTTGTGTTACGTGGCCTACTTGTGCAAGAGTCATCTGCTGTCATATATTGTTTCAGTCTGGAACAAATCTTCCAAATACCTTTAGATTGCGTATCAAGACGTGTGCTCATGCCACCTTTCATTAAAATGCAACATGTTTCTATACAGCGTGTGGAACATTTCATTCCATCAGGGGTGAGAAGCGCAAGGACAATGTCGCACTTGACTTTTTTTTAGTAAACCTCAGCAGTCTATTTCGCCTCCAAGTCTCTCACAGTTAGTTGCCACATCACCCCATAGTGCAGCAGTTGAAAGGAACCACACAACATTGCATCATGTCGTCTTGGTTTCCAAACTCTGTCCCTACCACAATTATGCTCTCACAGAGTTTCACGGTTTTAACTTTCACTCATTCAAATTGTTTTCGGTCAGTTGTTCTTCTTAGGTCGTTCCATATCTCATTGAAATACATCGGATTTTGTCTACTCATCGTCTTCCTGTCTCTGCTCATTACTTACATATAGCCTCTTTACGTTTTCTTGTTCTCCTCTCGAGCATCGCTGAAGTCAAGAATACTATGGAATATGAACATGTGTAATATTCCCAAGTAGAAAACAGTTCTATTCACGATGTTTCCCGTGACCATGTCCCCTGACATGATTTAACCTGAACGGGCACTCCCCTGTGTGCAATTGTTTTGTATGCTGTATCTTTACCACTGTGTGGACACTGCAATACCTTGTGGCAAGGACTGCTATCTTGCAAAATTAATTATTATATTTAAAGAATATTTCGTTCCCCGCCTATAATGAAGGGACTGAGTAAAAAAATCTGTCTGGATGTTTCCCAGGGGCCCTTTCGCCGCGATTTGTGAGGCATTAAAATCATAGTGGATCGTCCTGTGCTGTGCTGTGTCCATCGTTGTCTGTAATAAGCCACGTATATACCGATTCCTGGATATCGTCAGTCTTGTCATAGTTGACTAGCCATGCCATCATGGCCAATGCGGTCAATGTCACAATAAACTTAAAGCAGTACATTATGTCTTTATTCAATTGCTATAGTTACTGATCCTTTCTTGTAGACCCCTTTGTGTTTTGTTTCACCCTGCTTTGTTACTATTTTACTGTCTCCTCTGCAGTAGTCTCTGCTTGTGAATTTTGAACATAATCTCTCCTAGTCCGACTGCTGCCACTTCAATGTTTCTTGGATTCGCTGTCTGCTCTTTCTCTCTCTGCTCTGTCTGCTCTCATGGTTCTTCGCTGTGCTGCTGTTTATTCGTTCTGGTTTTGATTACGCAAACGCTGGCAACTGAAAATTGATCTTCACTTTGTACTGTAAGCATTGAATACTATGGAAATTAGAAAGCAGAAAAAAAGTTGGATTCATAGCCTGCATCTTTTAATGGCATTTGTTCCAGAATTCGTGCCCAATTTTGACAATGTATCTGGAAGACAACACAGGCAGGACAGGACTAAGTATCGCAATACTTTCTAATTCCTCATGTCAGCAGATGTTTTGAATGTTTTTATTTTTTAAAGCACATATCGTTATAAAACCAGATCAGACATTCTTCGAGTGTCTTTTTGGAATTCGTGATTTCTGTCATAACAATAATTTTAGCGTCAACAGGATGTTCACTACCTTTTTTTCTGTTTGTAGGGAAAGCAATTGAATATGTCTTCAAAAATGTTGGTATTATCCAATTTAATTGATGTTCTCCAGCATAACAGTTTGCAAAGTACCTGCGATGGGAATAAATCCATATTTCAAACATTCTTCCGATACTCAACTCATTTGATTACATTAATTAGAGAAACAAATGGTGTTTTCAATAGATTTTTGATTTCCTCAGGGAATCTTCTCTGTGTCATGTGTTTGTGCAGCAGCTTAGGAGCTGAAGCATGAAACCTATTTCTTGTACAAAAAAATGCAGAAACATCGAGGTTAGTTCCAAACCCGACATACGGTTCCATATTGAATACAGCATAAAGACAAACCACAAGAGAATGAAATTGCCTGAGATAACGAACAGCAAAAGAATGGACCTTTTTCTCTGTTCCATCTCTGGGTCTCGGGCAGGCTCCCAAATGCTTTGACGCTGGAGTCTCTGCGGGCTGTACTTGCCACTAAAACGTGCCTTATAGTGAAAACATTAAACAGCACAATCAGCAAAAATGGGACACCTGTCGTTAGTATATAATTTAGGAACTCAATTGACGCCCAGACACGTGATTTCCAATTGCTTCAAGAAATCCAACAAAACCAGCCAGTGTTCTCAAGCAAATAACGGTCCATTAACATAAAATACCAGAAAATATTTTTTAAGCAACATATCACAACCACAGTGATTAGAAACAAGGTCGCTGTTTTCACTGTGCAGTAATTTGTTTTCAGTTTCTGGGAACAAATGGCTATACATCGATCAAACGTAAAAGTTACAGTGAACCACACCGAACAGTCTGTCACTGCGTAAAGCAGGACAGCATGGACATTACACAATCGGATGGAATAAAAAAACACAAAATGATCTGGATACCGAATTGGAATTTGCCTCAATATCAAGTCAAGGACAACGACAAGTAGGTCTGCTGCAGCCATGGCCACGAGATAGCGAGTGACGCACTTGGAAAGACCACAGTTTCTGTGAGTGAGGATCCCTATCGTTGTGACATTAACTATGGGAAGAACAAAGAAGCAATTAATTGCAACATCAGTTTGGTAGCGTACCACTGTGTTAAGACAAAAAAATCCTTTCTTGATGTCCAAACATTAAGCGTTTTGCTGTGTAGACAGATTAAAATGGTGGGACCATCACAGTTGCATATTCTGAAGAAATGCTTGGAAATGTACGATATCGTTTATGAAATGCAAATTTTTTTTTAATGTCAACATTCTTTGCAATTTTGCAACTATCAGATGAAAGTCATCTACTGACAGATTTTGAAGTTCTACAAAGAACAACAAACATGAATGAAGGTCTGACGATGAAGGTTCAAGACGGGAAGGTTATTGATCGCAAAGCCATTTGTATAGAACAGGCAAAACAATAACTTTTACTGTTCTAGATGTGATTCATCATACGATCATGACAGTGACTCATGTTTAGAAGAATAGATGGAGCTTATTTTCCAACCGCTGAAAACGAATAGGTGACACTCAGCTCGTTCTATGAATGACTACCTGGAATAACTGTGACAACTTGATTAATTTTGACGAACGGTTGGCGGCCCAAGTTGAAGCCAATCATCCTAAATCAACGCTCCTGATGACTTATGATTTTATTAGATTACTTACAGTGTGGACTTGTTGGCCCTTCGGCCCAACAAGTCCACACTGACCCGCCGAAGCGCAACCCACCCATACCCCTACATTTACCCCTTACCTAACACGACGGGCAATTTAGCATGACCAATTCACCTGACCCGCACATCTTTGGACTGTGGGAGGAAACCGGAGCACCCGGAGGAAACCCACGCAGACATGGGGAGAACGTGCAAACTCCACACAGTCAGTCGCCTGAGTCGGGAATTGAACCCGGGTCTCAGGCGCTGTGAGACAGCAGTGCTAACCACTGTGCCACCGTGCCGCCCTTGATTAACTCAGCAGAACTAAGAGTCAGGTGGAAGAAACTACGAACGTAACCAAAAAATATAATTCTGAAATCAGCACTTCACGAGGGAAGTGCAAACTGCAAATTTCCTTAATAATAATTGCTGTAGACCAAGACAGATCCCTCAAAACATTTCAAGGAGGTATCTGGGACTCTAACTTTTCGAGTTGTTTTAAGCAATTGAAAGTATATTCCAGGATTGATGCAACTGGCCCCAATAAATTCGGTTTGAAAAAAAAACGGAATTTATGTATACACGAATAAAAGATAAAAGATTATAGAATAAAATAAATCATGTCAAAAACCAACCGACTCTATTGAAACATAATGAGGCTGTTCTAAATAATTGCCGCATTCCCGAAACACCCTCTTCCCAAGAAAAACACTTTTTTGTTTTAAACAGGAGCAATATCAGAATACTAGCATGGAATTGCATTTTGCGTCCTCAACATTTTGTCTGGGTTCCCAGCTAAAACATGAAAATAGCTGAAAATAATCGCAGTTTGCTAAAACCCAAATCAAACGAAACACTGAACTTGGAGAACTGCCCACTTGCCTCTCGTTGAGCAACATTTTTGCCTGAATATAAAAAAAACCCACATGTCTTCTGAAGTAGATGTTTCCAGACCTATCCTATCCTTTTGCACGAACAATCCTTTCTGAAAATAAAAACATGGGACAACATCTTCGTGTTAAAGGGGCAACATCCTTGCAAAACTGCAAAACTGCGAATACTGTAACTCAGAAACACAACCAAAAGTTGTTGGAAACGCTCAGCAGGTCTGGCAATATCTGTGAAGAGAAATCAAAATGAACGTTTCATCTCCGTGACCCTGCTTCATTACCTTAAAATGTAGTGCAGTGATTTGGTGCCCATGCTAAAATCCACTTAATTTTTATCGGGCTACAGGAGGCCATAATATTGTCAACAGACTTAGAACAAAGAACATAGAATAACAAAGTGCATTACAGGCCATTCGGCCCTCGATGTTGCACCTACCTGTGGACGAATATAAGCCCAACACTCTGCACTATCCCGTCATCATCCATATCCTTATCCAAGGGCTGTTTTAATACTCCTAATGTGGCTGAGTTAACTCCATTAGCAGACAGCGTATTCCATGCCCTGACCACTCTCAGAGTAAAGAAAATGCTTCTCACATCTCTCTTAAATCTATCACTCCACAATTTGCAGCTATGGCGCCTCGAACAAGTAGAAGTCATTATCCTCGGAAAAGACTCTCAATGTCTACCCTAATACCAATGCAATTGTTTTAGCTTTGTTCGCCAAGGTGGCAAGTTGGTTGTCAGGGAAACGACCATACTCACAATAACTGCATTTGCCACCTGTGCAACAAATCTTTACACAAGCCTTAGGCAAATAACAATATTTTGGACAGTTTGTTCTGATATCTGTGATGTCACAGAGATGGATTGATGATGGCGATGCAACGCCTATTGCTATTCGATGATTTCTTGATACCTTTTCAAATGACCATTATTGTGTACCAGACCAAACCCTCTCAAAATATTTCAGTCATCTATATTGGACCCTGATTAAAATGCAAGTGTAAGGTGATGCATTACAGACGCGAATCGATGGATGAAACTACAAGTTTTCACTTAATTCCAACAACACGTTGAACCTACAGACAAGACAAAATAGATTTTTAAAAAGCTGCAACTCTACTGAAATACGTAACAATATCATATATAACCTAACTACGACCTAATAATTGCTCCAATATTATATTATCATATATTGTGCAAATGCAAGTGCCAAGATAAACAGGAAAATATGAAATTGGCCGTTGGGAACACATACTTTTACTGCAGAAGACAAAGACAGCTCGAAATTGAAATGTCCCCGTTTTACAGCTGAAAACAATTCAGTGCGATTGAATACAAATTTCTGATATAAAATGATCTGTCCCAGGAATTACACATTTTTCCTTTTCGTTAATAGTTTCAGAAACTTCACAATGACATTTGTTTTCAAATCCCGTGATCCAAGTTATGAGCATGAGCATGACTTGGATTTTATAAAACCACGCTAAGCCAGGGTTATCTGCCAGTTTTTCCTCCTGATGTGAATTGGATAATTCTGCGAAGTGCTCAAAATACTTCTTTCACTTGTGACTGAAAATCAACAGAACTTGTCTGCACACCACAAAATTGGATACTTTCAAATAGACGCCATTGGTTAGTCTTTCAAATGTGACCATTATATTCCTAATTCCGATCGATATTTGTTAATATTCATCCAATCTATGTGGCGTCATCGAAGTCAAAATCTCCTTCCCTCTGTCAGATGAAGGTCGTCTGTGTTACGCCAAATTATAAATTAGGATGTTTGACCGACGTAATCAAATACAGTGTTTCAAATGTGGAACATAAAATTAACCAGATTTCCTGACTATCCTGGCATTACGATGGTTTACACATATTCGTGTACCAGCTTGTATTGTTATCATTACTATTAGTGAACACGCTGTGCAGCTAATCACTTGGACTACATTTGCAGCCTGCGTTCAATCAGGTTGGCAATCTCTTCCAATTTTATAATTTCCCATTTGATTCGGATGTTACTTAACTGACGCAGTTTTTATATATCTGTGTAATCATGCATAATCAGGGTCTGACTTATCAATTTCTCGTTCAGATGTGATGCGGCTGCAACCCTCCAGGTCATTTTGAAAACGTAACTCAATCATTTAAAGAACTTATTTTTTAAACATTAATTCTTTGTTGTATGTAATTTGAGAAATGTCTAAATCAGAATCACGTGAACTTGATCTTTCAGTCTGTTTTTTATCATCACTAACACATTGTCATTTCCCTTTGTTTTATTATCAAAATATCTTTTGAACATTTTCACATGTCACCGTCAGTGAGATTTATTTCTCTCTGACTTTCTTATGAAATACTTCATCTTACTCAATTTCCTTTCGCTCTCATAAGATACAAAACATCTTTTTTTCAAATGTTCACGTCATGGCAGTGGCAAAGACATCTTAATCTCTTCAAGCAAAATTGTGCAGATTTGATGTATCTTCTGCTCTCGGTGTCGTTACATTCTGTGCAATGTTACATACTGTCTAACTCAATCATTAAATCTATGCACATAATTTTGATTTGTAGGAGCCGGTGTTGGACTGTGAGTTATAAACTTAAAAGTACACAACAGCGGCTTATATGCCATCCGGTTTATTTGGATTCACAAGCTTTTGAAGCCCTGTCTATTCCTTAGATGGTTGTGGAATAGGACCAGAAGACACATAATTTACAGCAAACGTTTACAGTGTTATTTGGCTGGAATGTATGAAGGAACTTGGAGTAAGTATTCCATCTTTGAGAATGTGTTTGCCAGCTTTGGATCATTAACATTAAATCCCACAACTCTTTTTAAGTAATGTGAACTTGAAATAAGATTGACGAATGTCTGAGGTAACACCTTTCATTCGATAACTTGAAGTTACCTTGAGAATATAACTTGGAACAAGTATTGTGTGATTTTTAATTTCGTGCACCCTAGTCCAACACCGGCACCTTCAACTCACGTGCTACATGGAACACATAAATTCCATAAACGACCTGCGATAAATTTCATCAACCCCTGCCATTTTATTTCATCCAACCGAACATAGGATGGACTGATTTGCCGAATTAAGACTTCATTTTTCGAAAAGTAACATTCTGAAATTCACTGAAATTATTCTTCTGAGAATTGTTTGTTATATAACAGATCCGGTAATTCATATTTTTGTTGCTATTCAGTTGGCGTTTCTGAACTAAAACATTTTACTTTGGACCCCATTTATACTTGTTCATTTTTCACAGTCAATCGACCAACGTATCTGATATTTTAACGTCAACTACCTTGTCTTTACTCTACGAAATCTCTCTTGTTTCAAACTGTAGCTTTGAGAACTTGTTACTGCACAGTCAAGCAACTTTCCAGGCTTCACTTCCTGCAATAACTCTGTTGGCTGATTTCCCACTGCATTTTCAACCACATCGACATCACTCCGGTTTCTGATCCATTTATAACACAAGCAAAGATGAATTTTATTTCTGGGAACAGGGACTCTCTGTGGGTGCGAGAATGACTTCATCATGCTTTGACTCTTCAATCTCAACACCGAATGTTAACGTGAATTCTATAGAGTACAACATTTCCTGCCAAAAGTACTTCCATATCCAAACTTTCCTCACCTCTCACAACCAAAGAAAGACTCTGCAAAATGTTGTTTACTTAGATGCTTGAACTGGCGTACATGAGCAAATCATACCCCCACAAGCAATTCCTTTAAAATGATATGGGCTTTCAACTCAACAATCACTGACTATCTTGTAAATATTTGTTTCATCCTTTCAAAAAATTGCAGGGATGTGCAGGTTAAATTCGTAAAATTGTCGTCAGTCAGTTCCTTGTAATAGCTCATTTGCATTTCAGATAGCTTCTTCACTTGATCACATGCCCCCCACGCAACCTTTGTTTGCGACGGGTCTACTTCACAAGCACTACATACTCGTGTTGTTTGGATCAACAACATGGTCACTGACCAATTCATTTGTTTAGCCGCTTTCTCATGTGAAATGGAAAATGATTCTACGTACTTCATTCTGAACTGAGGCAACAGTTGGACAAATTTAAACACATTTTCAATCTGCCTTTTGCTACAACGGTATTCCTAGCAATCACTGTTCTGATCAGCCTAGCCTCAGTCATATCAAGTCTAAGTTCAGTTCTTATTTGCAACTTCTGAATTTCAAAAACACGATTGTCTTTCCTTTCTTCGACTATACTGTACTTTACTTTTCTTTTACCCCTCTTTGGAGCTTCTTGTGGGATTTGACCATTTTCCATTATTCTGTATACATTTCTGACAATTGCAAATACTGAGCTATTGTTGTAGTTCCCTCTCTTCGGCCGACAAAGGCAAAAGCAACCTCAGCTTATGTCACAATTCAGCAAGATTTTTCTTACTCACCTTATCTTTCACACCATATTTTACCGCTTCCACGTGCAGCAAACTCTCAGACTCTGAAACCACCATCAGTGCATAGCGCATGTCCCATACAAAGCAAACAAATGCACCACGTGCGAAGAGCACAGCAGTTGTTTTCAAAAGAAACAGACAGAGCAAATGCCTGTTCAAGGCATATCTCATTATACTTTACACGTTAAAATGTTGAAAAAGAAACGCTATTGACAGCATTTTTGATTCTTAACGCAAGATAAATTATGAGTCAAATCGCCGAAGTTAATGCATTGCAAACGAGGTCTCTTATTGGAAGATGAAGAAACGTTTATCAAATTGCAAGAGAATTCATATACATTTTCCTTTGTCTAGTGAATGAAATGGTAGAAAAGACATGGTCAAAATAAATAGATCGTGAATGACTTGAGATAAAATATTTTCACATATATTGAAAGAATGTCTTATTGGCGAGTTGTCTTTTCGTAGCGACAAAGTCGGTCAGTTTATATCAGAAATTGATTTTATGAAACACACTATTGCTGCGTAAAATGGTTAATGTTAAGAATTGTCTCTTGGTTAAATCCGAAGTGAAAATGGACATTTTTCTGACTGTGAAATCAAGCAAGGTTATTTTTTTCAATGCAAGCTAAGGAACTTGATTAAAATAAGCCAACACCGCATGTGACGACTTAATGTGACAATTCAGAGTAACATTTTTACATGAATAATAGAGCAAAATGAACACTTACAAGGAACAGCAACAACAGCAAGCAAGGGATAGTAAATCTCTTGAACTGTAAAAAGGACGCTTCTTATCTGGTAAGGTAATAAAAAACTACGTTGCACATAATTTTCCTGTCTGTGGAGCTCCCGTGGGACACACCGGGAAGTGAACAACAGCCCAGCACACACACACCCCTGTCCATGGAGCACCACATGGGACACACCGGGAAGTGAACAACAGCCCAGCACGCACCTCCCTGTCCATGGAACTCCCGTGGGGCACACTGGGAAGTGAACAACAGCCCAGCACACACCTCCCTGTCCATGGAGCACCACATGGGACACACCGGGAAGTGAACAACAGCCCAGAACACACCTTCCTGTCGATGGAGCTCCCGTGGAGCACACTGGGAAGTGAACAACAGCCCAGCACACACACACCCTGTCCATGGAGTACCACATGGGGCACACCGGGAATTGAACAACAGCCCAGCACACACCTCCCTGTCCATGGAGTACCACATGGGACACACCGGAAAGTGAACAACAGCTCAGCACACACACCCCTGTCCATGGAGCACGACATGGGACACACCAGGAAGTGAACAACTGCCCAGCACACACCTCCCTGTCCATGGAGCACCACATGGGACACACCGGGAAGTGAACAACTGCCCAGCACACACCTCCCTGTCCATGGAGCACCACATGGGACACACTGGGAAGTGAACAACAGCCCAGCACACACGCACCCCTGTCCATGGAGTACCACATGGGGCACACAGGGAAGTGAACAACAGGCCAGCACACAAACACCCCTGTCCATGGAGCACCACATGGGACACACCGGGAAGTGAACAACAGCCCAGCACACACACGCCCCTGTCCATGGAGCACCACAAGGGACACACCAGAAAGTGAACAATAGCCCAGCACACACCTCCCTGTCTTTGGAGTACCACATGGGACACACCGGGAAGTGAACAACAGCCCAGCACACACCTCCCTGTTCATGGATCTGCTGTGGGGCACACCGGGAAGTGAACAACAGCCCAGCACACACCTCCCTGTCCATGGAGTACCACATGGGACACACCGGGAAGTGAACAACAGCCCAGCACACACATACGCCTGTCCATAGAATACCACATGGGTCACAACCGGAAGTGAACAACAGCCCAGCACGCACACACCCCTGTCCATGGAGTACCACGTATGTCACACCGGGAAGTGAACAACAGCCCAGCACGCACACACCCCTGTCCATGGAACTCCCGTGGGGCACAACGGGAAGTGAACAACAGCCCAGCACACACCTCCCTCTCCATGGAGCACCACATGGGACACACCGGGAAGTGAATAACTGCCCAGCACACACCTCCCTGTCCATGGAACTCCCGTGGGGCACACCGGGAAGTGAACAACAGCCCAGCACACACCGCCCTGTCCATGGAGTACCACATGGGACACACCGGGAAGTGAACAACTGCCCAGCACACACCTCCCTGTCCATGGAGCACCACATGGGACACACTGGGAAGTGAACAACAGCCCAGCACACACACAACCCTGTCCATGGAGCACCACATGGGACACACTAAGAAGTGAACAACAGCCCAGCACACACACACCCCTGTCCATTGAGCACCACATGGGACACACTGGGAAGTGAACAACAGCCCAGCACACACACACCCCTGTCCATGGAGCACCACATGGGACACATCGGAAAGTGAACAACAGCCCAGCACACACACCTCCCTGTCTATGGAGCTCCCGTGGGCTACACTGGGAAGTGAACAACAGCCCAGCACACACCTCCCTGTCCATGAAGCACCACATGGGACACACCAGGAAGTGAACAACAGCCCAGCACACACCTTCCTGTCGATGGAACTCCCGTGGGGCACACCGGGAAGTGAACAACAGCCCAGCACACACACACCCCTGTCCATGGAGTACCACATGGGGCACACCGGGAAGTGAACAACAGCCCAGCACACACCTCCCTGTCCATGGAGCACCACATGGGACACACCGGGAAGTGAACAACAGCCCAGCACACACCTCCCTGTCCATGGAGCACCACATGGGGCACACCGGGATGTGAACAACAGGCCAGCACACACACACCCCTGTCCATGGAGCACCACATGGGACACACCGGGAAGTGAACAACAGCCCAGCACACACACACCCCTGTCCATGGAGCTCCCGTGGGGCACACCGGGAAGTGAACAACAGCCCAGCACACACCTCCCTGTCCATGGAGCACCCCATGGAACACACTGGGAAGTGAACAACAGCCCAGCACACACCTTCCTGTCCATAGAGCACCACATGTGACACAGCGGGAAGTGAACAACAGCCCAGCACACACACCCTGTCCATGGAGCACCACAAGGGACACACCAGGAAGAGAACAATAGCCCTGCACACACATACCCCTGTCCATGGAGCACCACAAGGGACACACCAGGAAGTGAACAACAGCCCAGCACACACCTCCCTGTCCATGGAACTCCCGTGGGGCACACCAGGAAGTGAACAACAGCCCAGCACACACCTCCCTGTCCATGGAGCACCACATGGGACACACCAGGAAGTGAACAACGGCCCAGCACACACCTCCCTGTCCATGGAGCACCACATGGGACACACTGGGAAGTGAATCGCCGCCCAGCACACACACACACCCGTATTCATGGAGCACCGCATGGAACACACTGGCAAGTGAACCGCCGTCCAGCACACACCCACCCCTATCCATGGAGCACCACATGGGACACACCAGCAAGTGAACAGCCTGATACACACCAATTCATTGTTTCAGAGCTTCACAATGCCAGCTCTCGATACACTAGGGAGACAAATAGGACCCACAGCCGGTACGTACAGTACAGCACGAGCCATACATTTTGCATCTTGTTTCAGACCTTCATAATGATTTTCCCGGGATTCCAGGGATATGAGCACCAACAGCGAGGTTAAGGTACACAAGGACGGATATTCATGTTATAATTGGATGATTACTTGATCGGCACGTTCAGTAAACGTGGCTCTTCTCAGACAAATGGAATTAACTGGATGAGTAGTACTTTTGTAGGTCCAATAACAACAATCAGAATATAAAGTAAACGTGCTGACGAATCAGCTGAAATCCACGTCACGGAATCAGACACCATAATCCAGATGATATAACTGTGCAGCATGTCGCAGTGTTCAGACAAGGCTAGTGTACTGCTCAATACAACCCAGAAATCTGTGCAGACCACACCAGTCCATGAACTACATCTCCTATGCAGTGAATAGCAGTGAATTGCTGCGAAAACCAAGAGAGGTTACCCTCCCAGCATGTAGGACTATGTACCACACTGCAGTGCATTGATCTGTAACCCAGGAGCAGTTACCCTCCCAGCATGTAGGGCTGTGTACCCCCACCCCAGTGCATTGATCTGTAACCCAGGAGCAGTTACCCTCCCAGCATGTAGAGCTCTGTACACCACCCCAGTTCATTGATCTGTAACCTGGAGCATTTACCCTCCCAGCAAGTAGAGCTTTGTAGACTGCCCAAGTGCATTGATCTGTAACACTGTGTTAGATCGCTGCCCAGTGTGGGGAAACTTGCAGCCCATGCTCGAAGTGACAGGATGCGTACCTCCCATCCATTTACAGCTTTATATCTCCATTGTGTCAATGGATGTAAAATAGCTCAACAGGAAGGAGAAAGATGACTTAAGTTTTAGGCAAGGATCAGACAGGGCTCTAGAGAGTTACAAGGTAGTCAGGAAGGAAGTGAAGAATAATCTCTTGCGAGCGAGAGGTGGTCATGAAAAAGACTTGGTGAGTAGGATTAAGGTAAATCTTGGAACGTTCTACACCTATGTGAGGAATAAGATGATGGCCTGAGTGAGGGTAGGGCTCATCAGGATAGTGGAGGAAACTTGTGCCAGGAGTCAGAGGGGGCAGGGGAGGTCGTTAATGAATGCCTTACTTCAGTATTCAGTACTGAGAGGGACCTTCACATTTTTGGGTACGGCGTGAAACAGGCTGATATGCTAGAACAGGAGGATGCGCTGAAAATTATGAGAAACACACGGATAGATAAATCTTCTGGCCAGATGGGATATAACCTAGGATACCACAGGAAGTGAGAGAAGAGGTTACTCTGTGTTTCGCGATTATCTTTGTGTCCTCACTGTCCACTGGATTTGTGGCAGATGATAAAAGGCTGGCAAATGTTATTCCCAGTTCAGGAAAGGGAATCCTGGAAATTAGAGTCCAATCAGTCTTACGCCAGTGATGAGCAAAGTATTGGAGAGGATTTGAGAGACACGATTTATGATTACTAGGAAAGCCATAGTTTGATTAGAGGAAGTCAGCATGCCTGTGTGAGGAGCAGGTCATGCCTTATAAGTATTATTGAAATTTATGAGGATGTGAATAAACACATTTATGAAAGTACAACAGTGGATGTAGTGTATTTGGATTTTTGCAAGTCATTTGATAAAGTTACCAATGGTAGGTTATTCAGAAAGTAAGGAGGCGTGGGATACAGGGAAATCTGGCTATCTAGATACAGAATTGGTTAACCCATAAAAGACACAAGGTAGTGGTAGATAGAAAGTACTCAGCCTGGAGCTCAGTGAGCAGGGGTGTTCTGTAGGGATCAGTTCTGGGAACTCTGCTCTTTGTGATATTTATAAGAGAGTTGAATGGGGAATTGGGAGGGTGGGTTAGGAAGCTTGCCGATGACACGGAGGTTGGTAGAGTTGTGGATAGTGTGGAAGATTGTTGTTTGTCGTAACGACACATTGACAGAACCACGCTAATGAGTGGTAGATCGAGTTAAATCTGAAAAAGTGCGAAGTCATTCACTTTGGAAGGTAAAATTTGCATGCAGACAACAGGATTAAAGGCAGGATTCTTGGCAGTGTTATGGAACAGAGGGATCTTGGGTTCCATCTCCACAAACCCACAAAGTTGCCACCCAGGTATATGGGGTGGTTGAGAAGGCGCAAGGTGTGTTGGCTTTCACAAGCCGGGGAACTGGGTTTCAGAGCTGTGAGGTTATGCTGCAGCTTTATGAAGTTGAGTGATTTTCTGCATTGAAAACTTGCAAGCATCAGTCATATGACTAGCTAGCAGTTTCAGAGTGTACGGGAAAATTGAAAATATGTACCATTTGGCTGTGAAACGGATACCTTGAGTTTTGGTTATTCTTTTGACAACTTTCCATATTTAATGAAACTGTTTTGATTATGCTTCAGGATAATAAATGGTAAAGATTTTGAATTTGCTTTTTTGCCAACATTGAACCAATGACATGATTTGATTTTGAGGGGATAAAGAGGCAAGCATTATGAAAGTTAGACAGAGAGTAAACTACCAATGATAGAGACTGCCTGGTAAAACACTCTCTATTAAAGTTATGGGCTTTTTGCATGAAACCTCCTTGTAGTAAAAGACAGAAGATGACCCAGAGAGATCTTCAGCTGAAAGAAGGAGGACACAGGAAATGACAGCCGCTTCCTGGTTTTGAAATTAAATTGATGTAATTGTAGTTTATTTTGTTTTAAAAATGGGAACAATATATTTTTATAGAGGTGGAGGCAGATAACAAACAGTTCAGAGAAAGGGAGCTTAGAGCTATGAATAGTTGTTCAATGTTTACTTTTAGAATTAAGGAACAAATTGACATTATTTTTCTTTAAATAGTGGCATTTTCGAGTTCTCTGTCACTCGTGCTTTAACATATTATAAGGCAATGTGAGCTTTTCTGGGTGTTTGGTTTAATTAACCAACAGGTTCATTGCTGTGTCGTAACAGCACACTTGGAACATTGTGTTCAGTGCTGGTCGCCTTGTTATAGGGAATATGTAGAAGCTATAGTGAGGGTACAGAGGAATCCCAACAGATCAACAGAAATATTAGCAAACACCACTCAAGGGAATGAAATATTGAGGAAGTCATCGTGTGAAAAATACATGCTGGCAGATTCTCCATGTCTGTATAAACATCAGTGTGTCAGTGTTTGTGGTGTGTCTGTACTGATGCCTGTATATTTGTGTGTGTACGTGCGTCAGTGTACTGTCATTTGTCTCTTTAGTATCTGTGTGACTGCACTAGTCTCTACGTGTGCCTGTGTATCTATATTCATATCTATGTGTATCTGCGTGTCTCTGTGCGTATCCGTGTGCACAGCGGATCTGCCAACCTCTGTGGTGTTTAAAGTAATGCAGTGTCCACCTCTGCTGGCCTTCACACTCTCCTGCAATGATGGCAGTGGAGGGAGAAAACCGTAAGGGATTCAGTCTAGGGGGTGGGGAGAGGGAGGTAGATCATAGCACCATCCAAACTGACAGCACCATCTGCACATACACACACACACACACACACACACACACACACACACACACACACACACAAACAGTTCGGTATAGGGAGGATCATAATTGCACTGAGGACACTCAGAGCGGCAAATGCTCCTGAGGAGTAATATCTGTACTCGCTCTGCAATGTGGAAGAGATTTGTCTTTGAAGATTATTCGTTACACAGAGTGTACACCTAAAAGAGTATTTCCACTGCAACTACATCCAAGAAACTCTGACCAAACCATTTGTAAGGTGATACGATGAATTTATTGCACGTTCGTTAAATTGAAATATTTTATAATTCACCCCTACAAGGCATAAGTGAGAAAGGATTGGAAAGTCCTGAAACTGACCCAGTGGTGGTGGTAATATATCTAGGTATCAGGCAAAACTGTTCTGTGCATCCAGAGATATTTGCAAAACCAAACAGCCATGCAATGTGACAGATTCACAGTATTTGATGTCCTCTGATAGAGAGAAAAAAACTGACACTTGTGTAGTGGCGTGGGGAGACCAGCAGAGGGTGGCATTGTATGGCTTTAAACTTAATAGGGACAGTCGGAGAGGTGGAGGAGGGGAGTAGGGGTATTTTTCAATTTCAATGGATTTACCCCCAAACCCACAGAGCCATCATTTCACAGAGATGCACATAAACATACATAGACACATTAAACGCACAACACATATACTTACAGATATGGACACTTACACACAAACGCATGCACACGCCCACACACAGACACAGTGGTTTGTTTAAGATAGAGATAAGTACGTTTTTCATGAATAAAGGAATCAATGGTCAGTTGGTGAAGGCAGAAGAATGTAGCTGAGAAACACTTTAACAGTGATCAAACGGCACAGCAGATCCAAGAGGCTAAATGGCCTAAATCTGTTCTCATTTCCTATTTTGTGAAGGGATTCATTTTGGAAGTCGAATTTCAATGCAGATTACTGGTCAAGTGCAGGATTCGTAGCAGTGTGGAGGAACAAATGGATCTTGGGGTCCATGTCTGTACTGAAAATGTGTTGCTGGTTAAAGCACAGCAGGTCAGGCAGCATCCAAGGAACAGGAAATTCGATGTTTCGGGCCAGAGCCCTTCATCAGGAATGTCTGTAGGTCTCTCAGTTGCCACCTAAGTTTATAGGTTTGTTAAGAAGGCGTATGGTGTGTTGGCTTTCATTAGCAGGGGGACTGAGTTTAGAGCCACGAGATTATACTGCAGGTCTATATAGCCCTGATGAGACCACATTTGAAATGTTCTGGTCGCCTCGTAATAGAAAGGATGTGGAAACTTTAGAGCGGACGCAGAGGAGATTTACCAGGATGCTGCCTGGACTAGAGGGCTTGTCTTATGAAGAAAGGTTGAGGGAGCTATGACTTTTCTCATTGGAGTGAAGAAGGATGCGAGGTAACTTGATAGAGCTGAACAAGATGGTGAGAGTTACAGACAGAGTAAATAGCCAGAGACTTCTTCCCAGGGCGGAAATTATTGTCACGAGGTAAGCATAATTTTAAGGTGTTTGGAGAAAGATTTTGGGAGATGTCAAAGGCAGTATTTTTTACACAGAGAGTGGTGGGTGCGTGAAATGCACTGCCAGCGGTGATAATAGAATCACATACATTAGGGACAGTTAAGTGACTCTTGGATAGACACATGGAAGATAGTAAAATTAAGGGTATGTCATTTAGTTTTATCTTAAACTAGGCTAAAAGCATGGCACAACATTGAGGGCTGAAGGGCTGTACTCTGCTCTATTTTTCTTATTTCCTACACACTTGTGAGCCTTTAAAGGAATTAAAGGAATTCCTTTAATTTCAGTGGAGGCGACATTTGGTATGTATTTGATTAAAGAGAGTTAACGGAAATGTGGACAGGTTTGAGGGACTGAATGGTGTGTATCTGTTCCTAATTGTTGTGTCCTTGTGTTTCGAAACAGTAGTGATTGGTTTGAGGGGAAAACACATTTTGAGAATAAGGACCTTCCCATTTCAGACTGAGACGGGGATGTTCCTTTCTCTTTAGGATTGTGTGATCTGTGGCGTTCTCTTCGCCAGGGAACAGTGAAGACTGGGCCCCTGAAAACACTCAAGGTTGAGTTCCTTAGTCCCTTGATGAACAAGAGAATCCATGTTTATTGGGAACAGACAGGAAGGGGATGTGTAGTTACAATCACATCAACAATGCACATTCCGAATGGTGCAGCAGGCTCAAGGGGCTGAGTGGCCAACTGCTGCTCCTGCCCAATGTGTTGTTCTCTCACTTAACCCCTCAAGGCTGTTACAGAGAGAGGAAGATCCCATTCAGCCAGTCCGGATCGGTACAATGTGACACGATGAGACTTCTGTGTTCCCTGAGAATTTATAAATGGAGAGGATAAAGTCATTCAGCTGTTTGAGTACAAAACACACCACAGGAGGAGGCCATCCAACCTTTCTAGACTGCTACCCAGGAACAGGGTGCTCTGACTAACTGTCAGGAAATTGACATAAGGGATAAATATTTATTTTCAGGTTGAAAAACTTTAACTTAGTATAGTACCTCAGAGATCTGTGCAAGATCAACAACTATTTTGAACCTGTCAATTATCTGGACGTGAGATCTGATTGTATTGGAACTCAATTAGCTCAGCCACCAAGATAGTCATTCAATAAGATGTCAAGTGGCGGTAGAGAGTCTGTAATGGGATAGAGACAGGGGAGTTTAATGTGCAAACTCTCAGCAGAAACAGTATAAGTTGGGCTACCGACTTTTGTACTGTGAAAGAAAGGTAAAACAACAGTAAACTGTTTAAATGGCGCGAGCTCTCAAAACTCAGTGCGCAAAGGGATTTATGAATCCTGGTACAGACATCAGACCAAAGTTATTATGCAAAAGTAGTGAGTGATTAGGAAGATATATGGAATGACTCTAATTTATGCAAAGTCTGTCAGGACATTTTACTGCATCTGTACAGGACATTCCTGAGGCCACATTAGATGCATTGGATATAACTATGATTCCCTAAACTGAATAGTAAATATACTCAATTGTTTTCGAGTCTTTGTAAAAAATGTTTCACTTTACTTTCTTTTCCTGGAATGAAGGCCTTATTCTGTCTTACACCACGGAAACTTGTGTCCAACTTGTCCATGCCGACTGGATGTTCTAAATTAATCAAGTCCCATTTGCCAGCATTTGACCCCTATCCCACTGAACACTGCTTATTCATGCACCAAACCAAATGGGCTTTAAATACTGTAATTGTCCAAGCTTCCAACACTTCCTCTGACAGTTCATTCAATACAATCCATGAAAACGTTACCACTTTTGTCTCGTTTAAATCTTTCCCCTCTCGCCTTAAATTTATTTGATCTAGTTTTGGAGTCCCCCAGTCAAGGAAATGTCACCATTTCCATGCCCCTCGTCATTTTATAAACCTCTACAGGGCCAGAGTACTTCAGGATTTAGAATGACTGATGTTCATACTGAACCATATAAGATCTGTCCCATATCGAATACTGTTCCAGCAACACTCTACAACTGCAGGATGATGTCTTTACTCCTTTACTTGAATAATTGTATAATGAATGACAACATGCTATTCACTGTCCTGATTACTTGCCTTTTAACAATTGCAGTTCCCAACCTCTCATCTTCTAACCAATACAAAATGGAAAGGACTGCATTTGTTGCTCACATTCAACTTATTTCTTTGCCTTGTGAACAGCTGTACTCCAAGCACTGATAGATTTGATACACTATTAGTAATGACCTATAGTTTAGAGCAGGACCTTACTCTCTGTATTCTCCCCATTAACCAGTTCTCAATCCATTTAGTATATTCACCCCTTACAGAAGGACTCTAACGTTCTTCACTCACCTGTCAAACGTCTTCTCAAAATTCAAATACATCATTCCCATTGGTTCTCATTTGTTGATGACACAATCTACATCCACCAAAAACTCCGACTGGTTTATCAAAAATGACTTTCCCTTCCCTGAATCTAGGCTGACTCTGAAAATCATATCATTATTCTCCACAGATCTCGTTGTGAATGATGACTAAACAATTCTAATATTTTCCTCATAACTGACATCAATATATCCATCAGTTGATATTCTCTTGTCCCTCTCTCTCTCCTGTTTTAAATATTTGCAATAACAGTAGCTACTTTCAAGTCTGCAGGACCCTTTCTATAATATAAAGCGCTTTGACTAACTTTGACCTCCCTCATAGAGTTATTGACAGTACAGGAGGAGGTCACTGACCCACTGTATCCATTCCTGCTCCGGACAGATCTATCCAGCAAACGTAACTCTCCAGCTCTTAATCTGTGACCCTCTCAATTCATCACTTATCTGGTCCAAAAACTTACCAAGCTTCAATACAATGAGTTTTTCCCCCAGTATTTACACTTTATTAATTCTAATTTCCTGCAGTTTCTCATTTTCCCCAGTCACTCTGCTCCTTAATACTTCCGGAGGATATTCTGTTGCTTCCTCGGTGAAGACAGAACCAAAATATTTTCCTCACCATAGCCTCTATCATCTCATGAATGCACAAAAGGATGGCACTCTGGCATAATGGATATGTCACCCTCTCCTGCCTGGAATTTTGAGTACAGTCCTCTCCCTGGTGTGAAACTATTGGATATGCTGAAGGACAGCTCTGTGACCTCCACATTGCTGAAATAAACTGGCTTCACACTTTGCATCTGGAAAAGTATGTCATTGGGAAATATTTGTGGAAATTTCAGAAAAGATAGTGCAGTGTCCTGCTCCTCCCTGGAGACCCAGACACTCTATAAATTCAGTGCCCACACCTTGTCCAGAGTGGGAACACTAGACACTCGAATCTCCCTGAATGATCGCAGCAGTTGACACCACAAATCTGAGAAAAATCATCCCGAGAACCTCCACTGACTTTCCACGACAGGAACAAGTCAAAACGCTGGAGACAAGCACATCCACTCAATGTTAATAATGCTTTTTGCTTCAGTTTCTATACTGGACTGAAAATCCATAGGATCTCTGCCTAGATGCTGTCACTTGAAATATTAACAGTTTTGTTCTCCATGGAAGTATTTGACAATGTAACTGCACACTTTTCTTCACCTCAGTCACGATAATAGCAACACTGCTATTGCTGATGGAGTTACTGGGGAGGTGATGGTCTCGTGTTATTTTCTCCAGAATATAAATCTAGGGACCCAGGTAATAGCCCAAACCCAGCCTTCAATCACCCCACAGCAGATGGTAGAATTTGAATTTAATAAAATATTTGGAATTAACAACCTAATGAAACATTGATCGTTGTTAAAACTAAAAAAAAACCCTGGTTCACTAGTGTCCCTCAGGGAAGGAAACTGGCTACCGTCACTGGTCTGACCTACATGTTACTCCAGACCCTCAGCAATGGTAGATTCTTAAATGCCCTTTGAAATGGCCAAGTCAACCATTCAGTTATAACACTACAAGATCCCAAAGAAATGAAACCAGATAGACCTGAGCACTGGCAGCCGACAGCACATGGAAGTACAGTGGTTCAGAAAGGCAGTTTCCCAAGAGCTTCTCAAGAGCAAATAGGAAAGAGAAATAAACTCAGGCCCAGCCAACATCAAACATGTCCCATTCATAAAGGAAAGAAGATGGCCACACTGAGGAAAGAGATCGAGGGGACAGAACTCACTTCAAACAGGGACTGGAGATGTGCACACACGTGCATGAAATTCAGGAATGTAGGAGGAGGTGAAAAATAAATTAAAATAATGTCGCATTTTATTTCCATCCCAGCTGATTATCAAAAATCCTTTTGTTTATATATTATATCTCTCTATTTCCCTGTATATTAATCTAACCCCACCAACAGACATTAGACTAATTCCCAGCTGCTTTCAGATCTGATCCATGGTCAGTGGACTGAAAATGTTAAATTTGTTTTTCTCTCGACACAGGCTGCCAAACCTGCTACATTTCCCCTGCACTCTGTTTCTTTTTGGTTCAGGCTTCCAGTAACTTCCATTGTTTGATTTAACATTTTTTCCTTATTTTATTAGTCATAGGCCCTTCTAATCCACACTGACCCTTGAAAAGCATTGCACCCAGACCCACCTCATGCTCTACTCCTGCATTTCCCATGGCTAAGCCGACTACGAATCTATCCCTGCATCTCACATCGCTAATACACTGAGCTGTACATTATTGGTAATTTAGATTAGTCAATCGATTGAACCTGTTTGGACTGTGGGAGGAATATGGAGCACCTGGAGGAAACACTTGCATACCTGGGGAGAATGTGAAAATTCAACACAAAAAGTCCTGAGGGTGGAAGCAAACTGGGTCCCTGATACTATGACGCAGCCATGCTAACCACTGAGACGCCATGGCCCCTATTCCACCCGCCCCGAAACTGGGTCTCTGGTACTGTGAGACAGCCGTGCTAACCACTGAGACATCATGCCCCCCTCCCCCTCCCCCAAATCCGGGTCCCAGGTACTGTGAGACAGCTGTCCTAAACACTGAGACACCATTCTCCCCTCCCCCTCCCCCTCCCCCCAAACCGGGACCCAGGTACTGTGAGACAGCCGTGCTAACCACTGAGACACCATGCCTCCCCCTCCCCCCCAACCCGTTCCCTGGTACTGAGAGACAACCGTGATAACCGCTGAGACACCATGACCCCTTCACGGCTCTCTATCCCAAAACGGAGTCACTGTGCTCGGTAATAGTGGAGAAAGTGTGAATAAAAGTGATGAGCTTAGAGCATGAATCAGTACCTGATGCTATGATGTTGTCTCCATAACAGAGACGTGGGTTTCTCAGGGGCAAGAATGGTTGCTGGACGTTCCAGGGTTTAGAACATTTAAAAAGAATATGGAGGGGGAAAAAAGAGGAGGGGGTGTAGCACGACTAATCAGAGAGGGGATCACAGCTACAGAAGTTACTACTGTCGAGGAGGATCTGCCTACTGAGTCAGTATGGTTGGAAATTAGGAACAGTAAGGGAGCAGTCACCTCATTAGGGGTTTACTATAGGCCCCCCAATAGCAGCAGGGAGATTGAAGAAAGCATAGGTCAGTATATTTTGGAATAGTGTGAATGGAGTAGGGTTGTTGTAATGGGTGATTTTAACGTTCCCAATATTGATTGGAATCTCCAAGCAGATGGTTTGGAAGGAGCTGTTTTCGTAAGCTGTGTTCAGGAGGGTTTCCTAACTCAGTTGGTTGACAGGCCGACGAGAGGAGAGGCCATTTGGGATTTGGTGCTCGGCAATGAGCCTGGGCAGGTGTCAGATCTTGTGGTAGAAGAGCATTTTGGTGATAGTGACCACAACTGCCTCGCATTGTACATAGCTAAGGACAAGGAGAGAAGCAGGCACAATGGCAGGATATTTAATTGGGGAAAAGGAAACTATAATGCTATCAGGCATGAGTTGGGAAGTATAGACCGGGAGCAATTGTTCCATGGAAAGGGCACTATAGACATGTGGAGACTTCTTAAGGAACAGTTGTTGCGAGTGATGCATAAATGTATTCCTTTGAGACAGGCAAGAAGGGGTAAGATAAAGGAACCTTGGATGACGAGAGCAGAGGAGCTTCTCGTCAATGAAAGAAGGCAGCTGATGTGAGGAGGAGGAAGCAAGCGTCTTGCTCAGCTCTAGAGGATTACAGGCAGGTGAGGAAGGAGCTCAGAAATGGTCTGAGGAGAGCCAGGAGGGGGCACGAAAAAGGCTTGGCAGGAAGGATTAGGGAGAATCCAAAGGAATTTTACACGTACGTGAGGAATAAGAGAATGACCAAATAAAGAGTACGGCCGATTAGGGATAGCATAGGGATCTTGTGTATACAGTCTGAGGAGGTAGGGGAAGCCTTAATGAGTTTTTTGCTTCTGTCTTTATTAAAGAAAAGGACCTTGTAGTGAATGAAACCATTGAGGAACAGGTAAGCATGCTGGAACGGATGGAGATTGAGGAAGCTGATGTGCTGAAAATTGTGTCAAACATTAAGATTGACAAAACGCCAGGGCCAGACCAGATTTGTCCTCAGCTGCTTTGGGAAGTGAGAATTGTGATTGCTTTGCCGCTTGTGAAGATCTTTGCATCCTCGCTCTCCACCGGAGTCGTACCGGTGGACGGGAGGGAGGCAAATGTAATTCCTCTCTTCAAGAAAGGAAATAGGGAAATCGCCAGCAATTCCAGACCAGTCAGTCTCACGAATGTCATCTGCAAGGTGTTAGAAAGGATTCTGAGGAGTAGGATTTATGACCATCTGGAAGAGCATGGTTTAATTAAAGGCAGTCAGTATGGTTTTGTGAGGGGCAGGTCGTGCCTCACAAATCTTATTGAGTTCTTTGATGATGTTACTAGATAGGTTGATGAGGGTCGAGCAGTGGATGTTGTGTATATGGACTTCAGTAAGGCAATTGATAAGGTTCCCCATGGTAGGCTCGTTCAGAAGGTCAGGAGGAATGGGATACAGGGAGATTTAGCTGATAAAAAATTGGCTGGTCAACAGAAGATGGCGAGTAATAGTGGAAGGAAAATATTCTGCCTGGAAGTCTGTGGTGAGTGGTGTTCCACAGGGTTCTGTTTTTGGGCCTCTACTCTTTGTAATTTTTATTAATGAGTTGGATGAGGAAATTAAAGAATGGGTTAGCAAGTTTGCAGATGACACAAAGGTTGGAGGTGTCATTTCCAGTATAGAGGGCTGTTGTAGGCTGCAGCGTGACATTGACAGGATGCAGAGATGGGCTGAGAGGTTGCAGATGGAGTTCAACCTGGACGAATATTAGATGATGCATTTTGGAAGGTCGAACTTGAACGCTAAGTACAGGATTAAGGATAGGATTCTTGGCAGTGTGGAGGAACAGTGGGACTTTGGTGTGCAAGTACATAGATCCCATAAAATTGCCACCCAGGTTGGCAGGGTTGTTGAGAAAGCATATGGTGTTTTAGTTTTCATTAACAGGGGGATTGAGTTTAAGTGCCATGAGATTTTGTTGCAGCTCTATAAAACTTTGGTTAGACTGCACTTGGAATACTGCGTCCAGTTCTGGTCGCCCTATTATAGGAAAGATGTGGATGCTTTGGAGAGGGTTCAGAGGAGGTTTACCAGGATGTTGCCTGGAATGGAGGGCTTATCTTACGAAGAGAGGTTGACTGAGATCGGACTTTTTTAATTGGAAAAAAGAAGGAAGAGAGGGGACCTAATTGAAGTGTACAAGATAATGAGAGGCATAGATAGAGTCGACAGCCAGAAACCTTTTCCCAGGGCAGAAATTGTTAACACGAGGGGTCATAGTTTTAAACAGGTTGGTGGAAAGTATAGAGGAGATGTCAGAGGCGGGTTCTTTACAGAGAGAGTTGTGAGATCATGGAATGCGTTGCCAGCAGCAGTTGCGGAAGCAAGGTCATTGGGGACATTTAACAGACTGCTGGACATACATATGGTCACAGAAATTTGAGAGTTCGTACATTAGGTTTACCTTACATGAGGATCAATGGTCGGCACAACATCGTGGGCTGAAGGGCCTGTTCTGTGCTGTACTGTTCTATGTTCTGTGTTCTAAACAGTAAACAGTGACAAAACACCACAGATGAGTCAGGATCTGGATGTAGAAACAGAGGCACCATATTGAGTCTGTTATGATCCTCTTCTGAAAAACTCATATTGGACTCAAAAAGTTAATTGCGTTTCTCTCTGCTCAGAACCTGCAAATGTTTTCCTGCACTTTCAACTTTTGGACAGTGGATATTTGTCTGATCTGAAAGGAAACAGTGAAGCTGCTATTTCTGTTGACGCTCAAGTATTTGGTTATGGCTTTTGAATGAAAAATTATAAACTCTGTACCTGTCAGCTCCCCAAATACCAATAATGTATTGCCACTGTCATAATGCATTATGAAAGTGTTGAACTCGGTGGTCATGACATCACATGATCAATCCCCTGAAAGTAACTGATTGAAGTAATGATCCCAATTGTTATCAATGTCTTACCAGGCTCCTGATGTCACTGGCATCATACTCATCCAGCAAGGTCTTACCTTTCCGAGAGTTCACATACAACGATGAAAACATAAAATATCTTTGTATTTTTAACAGGATATATTCAACCAGGGTTTTGGAAGGCACTAGCAAGGGCAGAGATTATTTGTCATTCCCAATGGCTCTGGAATAAGCGACACAGAGTTGCTCTGTTTTACCTCTTCAATCCAAAGTGATGCAGATCCAGACAGACCTGTTTGTAGGGACATTCCAAGATTTTTAACAAATACTTGTGAAGGAACAGCAAGTGAGTCCCTAGTCAGGATGACATGCAGTTTGGAAGATACTTTGCAGAGACTGATTTTTCCATTGTTCCCATTCCCAGTGCAGAATGTTCTCTAATTCCCATTAATCACAGGTTTGCTCAGGGTCCTTGATTCCATCCTCATTCAAGTCCTGCTTCGATTGAAAGGGAAGTCACTCTGATCTCACCTCAAATTACACGGGAAGATCAGTTGAAAGAATAAGGAGCAAAAGGCAAGAACACTGTTTGTTTGAACAATGTCCTCGCATTATTCAAAAGAAAATTGATGCATGGTCTTCCTTAATACATTATTTTAATATGACATCATGTTTTAAACAATATTCAGAATGGTGGGTATTTGTTCTTTTAATTTTCTTCCAATTCAATGTAGAAATGAGAACGTGAATTGATCATCAATAGTGTATTTATAATCCAGAATTTAATTCAATCTTTATCATCATTGCTCTAGCTCTTTCAAACAAAATTAATGAATAAGCCTGTGCCCATCCTGCAGCTTAAAAAGTTCTTTTAGCTCTGAGCATTGCAGCGAATGTTGTAAAGAATAAGCTGCAGGCCCAAGGAAAATGGAAATGTTGCAGTGCAAGGTGCCAAACGTTAGTCCAAGGTTAATGATGGCCAAGCCATATGAATAATACACGCAGAGAGGTGGAGTATAAAAGCAGAATTCAGCTCCATGTCCAAAATAATATTTGTGGCTCCCTTACAAAATACCACAGCTGATTCACGCTATAAATTCACCAAAATAGGAAAAACAAGAGACTGGAATTCCCAATTCTGCAACAACATCTGTAGAACAGGAAGAAAATCAAGGTTTGTTTCTGAAATTCATAAATGTTGATGATCAGAATGTAGGAGATGGAAGGGATGTTGGAGAATGATAAACCATGTTGTAGATGACACAATGATTAGCCGGGTGGGTCACAGTGAGCAGGAAAGTGTTGGTTACGAGAGGGCACAAACGGATTGTCAGATGATCAGATCAATGACTGATAAACGGTCACACTGAAATGTGTGAGATGCTGCACTTTGGAAGATGTAACAAGACAAGAGAGAACTCAAACCATGAAGATACGTTACATTTGCTTTTGGGGAGAACCTGACAGAAGTGTATTACAGCATGAGACGTATGGGATGAGTGAACAGACAACAGCTATTCCCCGCAGTCAAAGGGTCAAAAACAAGGGGAAACACGTTTGAAGTGAAAGAGAAGATACTAAGAGAGGATTTGTGAATTCTGTTTCGAACCCATATGTGTCAAAAATGCTTTGCCTGGGAGTGGGGGGTGGGCGGGGGGGGTTCAGGAAGGTAACCTCACAAACATTATACAGCACTTGTATCAGCACTTGGTGGTGCAGACTCGATGGACCTTGTCTTTAGTACATGATTCCATGTGGTGGCAGCCATGAAAGCTTTGGTATATTCTGAAGCAGCAACCAATGGGAATGTTGGATTGTTAAATCGAACTGTGCTCAGTAAGTGGCGAGATTACAAACAAGCATCATCCCATTGAGTAGCAGCACTTACTCAACCTAGGACAGCCCAGCCATCTCTGAGCTCATCCAGGATAATTCACATGCTCAGTGAAAGAATCGTCCAACAACAGCATCAACATTATTCCAGCTGTTTGACGCCATTATTTTAAGTTCGCCAATAACATAAAAACAGACTTCGCTTCATTATTATATAGACTTCTCGTGTAAAGTTGTTATTTCTCTGAAGACTAATAAATTCCTTCCCATATATTCGTATTGACAAAGAGTCTGTTATCCTGCGAGCTGTCCATCACAGCGTGGCGACTTGTGTAACACTCCATCCATCACCGGTAATATTTACTCCCAGTTAAACCAGCACATGAGGTGAATAGCTGGCACTCCCTCTCAACAGCCACTTGGATGGACCAACGTCAACTGGACTGGGACGTCTCAAGGGCAATTAATGTTGGTCTACCTCCATTAGATCCCAAATGAACTAAAAAGACAATCCGATTTTCTAATAATTATTAAACAATGAGGCCATTTTATTGATCTGATGAGTTTGTCTTTGATGTTGTGAGATCTATTTCCGTGAAACCATTTCGTGCATATATTGGAAGAACATAAAAGCTCAGCTCACAGATACACGGTAACGCAGCATTTAAACGCCAAATGCCAGGGAATAGTAGGTTATAGACCTTCAGGTAACTGGGAATAATGTAGTTTGGTGTTTTCTGGCTGATGTAGTTGCATTGGGCTGAAGGGCCAGTTTGTGTGCTGTATGACTCTATCACTTGAAGTGTTGGAAACAGAGGATGTGGTCTCACTATTTCCATAGTTTGTGAGCATCAGATAGTGAGGAGTACAATCTCCAAGGGCACACAGGATTTGATGCTATATCATTCTGCCTTCACTATCAAATTGTTAATAACCCCGTTTCTCTCTTTGTAACATTCCTGTTAGTGTTCCTGCACAACAAGAACCCCTGGGGTTTACCACCATATTCTGATCAGAAATTAAACACAGGCAACAGGATGCTGGCCTTGCCAATGAAACGCACGTCACAGGAACAACTGACAGGAATCTGCATTGTTAAAGTTATCCATTCGACCCAATCTGATTTCTAAAGCAGTTTCAAGTGAGGCTTTCCCTTTGTCCTATGCTCCTGACTTCTCTACAGCATCATAAATCCTTCCTGAGTGCTTTTGAGTACTATTTAAAAGTTACATATGGAAAGCTGTGCACAATAATCTGAAAGGAAAAGTCTTCATGTTCAAGAGTCACATGTCATAAATTTTTCAGTATCTAAAGACAACAGAAATGTGGAAACTAGCATCAGGAGTAAGGATTAAAATAGCTTCATAATGCAATAAGATTGTGGATGATCTGATTGTGCCTCAATCACACATTCCTCCTTTACCTTGACAACGTTAGTGCGTCATTTTTAGTCAAGAATCTGTCTTAGGAATATTAATTGTCTTATCCCTCATCATCCTCTGGAAAGAGAGTTCCACAAAGACACAACACATTGAGAGGATTACACCAAATCACCATCTTTTTCACTGCGATATTCTTCAGTTTTACAGCCAATCCACTCATGGTAATCTCTCACACAAGATGAAATATTATTTCAGAATTCAACTTGAAAAGACTTCTTGGAATATTCTGTGAATAATCAAGATCACATGTTGTTCACCTAAACCCTAGCAGATCCATGGCCAGTCAGTTCAAGATTTCCTCCTGTAATAAATGGTCCTCACAAGAGTCAGCTGAATGAATCTTCTCTGGACAGCATTTCATATCATTGTGGCCATAGCACTTTCGATGTGGTTAAACTACTACCTTGTAGATCTGTAGAAAATATTCCCTACTTTTGAATGTATTATGTTTCCGAAATTTTCTACATTTAACTTACCTCACTAAAAAAATGATGTACACCTAAAGGTTTCATTTTGTAATCCAGGTGCCCGGTTCCTCAGTCCCTCTGTGCCTCAAGCCAGTCTCTCCATTGAAACAATACCTTGCGTTTCCATTCAACCCTCAAACAACTTTGAGCACAGACATATTTTCCAACAGTGTTCCATGCACCAATATGTGGCTGTTCACTTGACCCACCTTAATCTCTTTATAGACTCATGTACTCGTCATATCGTCCTTCTGTCACATTTTCAAAAGTTTGTATTCTTCCATAATACAGACAGAATATTTGGCCAAAGAAATACAATGTGGCGAAAATGAAATATTTTTACTCAATGCATTAGCTATAAATTTGTGGCAATGCTGAAGAATTTTGCAGTTCCATCACTCAGTTCCCATGCCTCGAAATAGAGTCAGATGGTATGGAATGTGTGTGGGCAGAATTGAGGAACCACAAAGGTGCAAAACCATAGTTGGAGTTATGTACAGGCCTTTGAATCATAGTCAGGAGCTGGGGCACAAAACATAACAGGAGATGGAAAACAAAACATGTGTAGGAAAGGCAAAGTTACAGTGACTGGGGGGGGGGGTGTTAAATATGCAGGTGAACTGGGAGAATCACCGGTAATGGTTTGCAAGGAAAGGAATTTGTGGAATGTCTATGAGATGGATTTTTGGAGCAGCTTATGGTGCAGGCAGCAAGGGAACGGGTAATCCTGGATTTAGTATTGTGCAATGAGGCAGGCTTGATAAGGAAGCTGAAGGAGAAGGAACCCTTTGAAGGCATTGATCATAATATTATTTTGAACCTATTCTTCAATTTGAGAGGGACAAGGTAGAACCGGAGTTAACATTACAGCTGAATAAAGACAATTGCAAAGGCATGATGGAGGTTCTGAGTAGAATTGACTGGGAGAGGAATCTAGAAGGAAAAACCGTGGAATAGTAATGATGGGAGATTCTCAGAGCAATTTAGGAGTCACAGCACAGATTCATCCCGAGGTAAAAGATACATTGTACAGGGAGGATGAGACAACCGTGGATTACTGGGGAATTCATGGCTCAGGTAAAAGAAAAAAAGAGAAAGTAGGTAACATGGCAAATGGCAATGGGAAACCAGTGAACTGGGAAGCTTTCAAGGACGAATAGAGGGCAACAAAATAAGATATAAGAAGGGGTTGATTAAATAAGCAGTTAAGCTAGCCAGTGATAGAAAGGACAACTGTAAGAGTTTCTTTAGATATATAAAAGGCAAAAAAGAGAAGCAGAAGTGGATACTGGGGCACTGCAAAATGATGCTGGAGAGATAGTATGTGGAACAAATAATAGATGAGAAACTGATTAATTATTTCACGTCAGATTTCACGGTGGATAACATGAATAATGTCCCAAATACTCAAGAGAGTGGGGACACAGAGCTGATGTGGAGAAATTGCTCAAAAAACGAAATGTATAAATAACCTGGATGGAGGCATTAATGGTATTCTTTCAGGAAACTCTAGAATCAGGGAGGGCCCCAGAAGCTGAGAAATGTGTGAACGTGACACCTTTTTTTTGTAGATATTTGTATTGAAAACAGAAGTTATAAAAAATATTTTACAAAATTACAAAAATAGTACAAACTAATGTAATCTGCTTTACAATATAACAACCCCAATATAGAATTTGTTAAAAAAAACTATTAATCTATTCTACAAACTACCAAAACATGAAATAGGATATCCTGCATTACTAACAATAGACAAAAGGAGAAAAGAAAATAAATAAGTAAATAAATAACTAGATACAAATTTCAATGTAAATGTATATTAAATCATAACAGAACTGGTATTTATATGGGATTCCTCCTCCCGGGATCCCCCGAACCAGTCAGAACCATCCCCACGGCTAAGCAAAGGCCCTGAACAATGTGGCTGATATATCTGTGTCAACGTAGTTCAAAAACGGCTGTCATGTTGTATAAAATAATTACGTTTTTTTGGTGCACCATACTATAAGGAAGTCAAGGGGGATATATACCATGGCTATCCTGTACCAATTTGAAACTCCTGGGGGACGTTCGGATACCCAATTCAATAAAATATCTTTCCTCGAACAAAAGGAAAGTATAGTGAATAATTTCCTCCCGTGTACTTCCAAAGAAAGGAAAATTTGGGGAGCCGAAAAGTAGAGAGACTGGGTTCAACCCAATCTCCGTAACCAAAATCTTTGCCAAGGCATTCACTACTCTGCCCCACTACCTGCAGATCTTATGGCCAGTCCACAGACAATGCGTGAGATTGCTAACTACTATTTTGCATATGGGTCACATTGGAGATGCTCCTGCCTTGAAATTTGCAAATCACTCAGGTGTCATCTGAGCCCTATGAAGTATCTTCAATTGCATAGCCTGAATTCTGTTACAGACAGAGATCTTCCTAGTGTTTTCCTAGATGCCCTCTCACACGTCTAAGAAGATTTCCATTCCCAATTCTTGTTCGAGGAAAGATAATTTATTGAATTGTCACCGTATTTAAAAAATCTCTGTTTCGCAAATAATATTCCCTCTTTGCTGTTTGACTAAGTGTGGTATTCAAAGTTGCCCTAAGGGCTGTGATCAGCTGTAGTTTAGTAATGGAGGGTCTATCCACATACGCTGTCTCACCGCCTTCAGGCCAGCCTCGAGCAGATGCTGTTCTTCTCCCTTTTGTCCTTTCGGGATTGCAGAATATGAGATAACCAAACCTCGCACATATGCCTTAACCGTCTCCCACATCACCGAAGGATTACTGGCTGTGTTTGAGTTGACATCCCGGAAGGTTTTAAATTCCTGCGAGAAATATTTTATGAACTTACTATCCTTCAATAGGAAAGGTCCATACGCCAGTGTCGGGAAGCTATCATGTTATCACCGATCTTAACCTTCATATATACTGTTCGAAAATAGGTATATTACCTACTTTACAAAACAATATTGAGTTCAAAAGGGTCGAGGGGACAGAAACATATCAATTCTGGTATGGCAATTGTGTGGATAGGAATAAAAAGTAAAGTCTCTACCCTCGGGGTGAAGACAGTTCCACACACCTACCAGCCGCAACTCCCTACTCAGATCCGCCAACACCTAGATCTCAAAGATATGCCTAGAGTTCTTAGGTATTCTGTCCATCCATGTCGATGATACAATTACAATCTCCCCCTCTAATAGTATGGCGCACCCCAAGAGCCATCAACTTGGAGATCATTTCCATACAAATGTAAATGGTGCACCGGCAGGCAATAGAGATTCAAAATCCCATATTCCTCTCCATATATTAGGGCTTTAATTAATATATATCATCCAGTCATCTTTTATCTGGCTTAGCATTTGGAAAGGAAGATTCTTACCAGTAAGATTAGCACCTCCCCTACTTTTTGAGCTGAATGATGAAAAGAACACCTTGCCAAATCCACCCTGTTGCAGCTTTGAATGCTCCTTATCAAGTAGATGTGTCTCCTGTAGAAGGGCTACATCCACCCTGTCTTTTTTTTAAGACTTGATAATAACTTTTTCCTTTTGATTAATGAGTGGCTCCCCTTGACATTCCAGGTGCACCACCTATACGAATGACTAGCCATGATAGTCCGAGTAAGCCCGATGCCCCCAGGAGGGAGAACGCCACCCAAAATATATTGAATAATAAACAAAAATGATTCACACATAAAACACTCTTTATAACAGCTGAATCAAAACAACTAAGAACTAATCCTAAAAAAAGGCATAAAACATAGTCAAAAGGAGATTTTCCCCCTTCTTCAGAGGAGGCACTATTACCTTCCAATAATCCCACCAGAACATTTCCTAGCCAGAGGCATGCCATCGGCCCAGGCATTACAAAGTAGAGTAAATAAATTCCAACATTTTATAAGACAGAAGCGACCCCCACACCAACACCTCAATACACTTAGCAAAACAACACAAGATGAAAATATATAAAATTATAAAATTACAATCTCAGCAAGTAATAATCAAACAAATAAAAAAAATTCTGAAACGTCTCCCAATAATCAAATAAACCACACAAAAAGAGTTCATAGAAACGTTAAGGACCTAGCACTTCCCCTCCTCACCACCACCAGGGAAAGATAGAAAAGAGACAAAAGGAAGAAAAGCGGAGGAAAAAAGAAGAAAAGAGGGGCAAAATAAAGTCATTATCCATACAGTTCAAATCCTGCAGTCAATTTAGAGCATTCAGAAATTCTTTTACTTTTCCCGGTGATCTGAAGTCATATACAGATCCTCCATGACTGCACCATATCATTGCTGGATATCGCATAGAATATTGAATATTTAAGTCCCTCAGATGCTTCATTGCCTGATCAAATGCCTTCCTCTTGCGGACCACAGGAAGAGAACAACATTATCCTGGAGCCCTTGTATATGATGCCAAGGGGATCCTTTTCCAACTCTCTGGTGGACTCTAGCAGCATCTGTTTTTCCCTCTAATTTTGAAGTTGAACCAGGATCTGGCGGGTGCACTGGTCTGACCCGAGCCAGCGCACAGCAACCTGATGGGCCCGCTCAACCAGCAACCAGCCCAGTTCCCACTCCAATCTCAGCAGCTGTGGAAGCCATTGCTCCAGGAAACCAACTAGCTGCCCTTTCTCCTCCCATTCTTGAAGGCCCAGCAACCGAATATTTTCCCGATGACCTCGATTTCCGAGGTCATTAATATGTTCCAATAAGGTGGGGACTCGATGTCCAAGGGCCCAGACCTGACCCATGGATGACTCAGCAGTGGTCTCAGAGGCCGCGGTCCATTGCTCCGCTCCCCTGACATGCTGCCCGAGTTTCTCGATCTCTCCATCATGTTTCTGCAGCATGACCAAGATCGACTCCCACCTGGACTGGCTCTCTTCACTGGACGCATCAGAGTAAATGTTGGGAAGATTCATTAACTGCACGGAGAGAAAGGACTCAAGGTCATAGCCTGAGAGTCAAGAGAAGATCTTTTCGAATGAAGTTAATGGGAAATGCCTTCAGCCTGAGAGTGGTGAATCGACGGTAGAATGGCCGTTTCCTTCCCAAAAGGACATGAGTGAACCAGGTGAGTCAGGTGAGTTTTGCTTGGCAATTGATTCATAACCATCATTAGTTTCTTAATTCCTGATTTGAAGTCAAGCTCTCCCACTTGCTATGGCAGGATTTGAACCTTTCTCACGCAAACATTATCTGGGTTTATCACATGAGAATTCAGCCATAACTCTAAGAGGCCACTGACTTGCCCAATCCTCCACTGTGTGACTAGCTTGTGCAGTTAGAAATGCCCTGGGATTTGCCTTCATGTTATCCTTGGCTCCCTTATCAAGATATGGATGATTTTCTCTGTTATGCAATTCCTCTTTGGTCTTTAATATCTCCCTAATTTTTTGCCAAACGTCTTCACCTGTACTGCCTTTGACTGTTCTTTTGTCCCCCAGTTCACCCAGGGCGAATCCTTCCTTCGGCCAGTATAAATATTATTGCCGAACACTAAAACTCCATTTATGACTCAGTCTTCGCTCTTTCAATCTGAATGTGAAACTCCAGCATGTTGTGGTTACTCCTTCCAAGGCAAAGCTCATCCACCAATCCTTCCTTGTTACATAATATCAAATCTAAATTAGCCCATTCTCTGGTTGGTTCCATGACGTCCTGCTCTCAGAAATAGTCTCTCATACACTCCACGAATCTTTGTTTGAGATATCACTGTCAAGTTGATTAATTGAGTCAATTTGCATGTTTAAACCACCCATAGTTATTGTTGTGCCCTTGTTCCATATCCTCACTCTTTTCTATTCCAGAAGTACTTTGGGGGGACAGTGGCTGAAAATTACTCTTCCCAAGAGATTTCTTCTCTTACTTTTTATTTGCACTGAGACAGATTTCAAATATATTTTGGCGCAAAACACCTCGTAAAGGTCTGATTCCCATTCACACAAGCAAATGTTTGTGTTCTTTTCACTAACCACATATCACAATAAATATCGAGGAATTAAGAGCGCGAAAAGTGGTCATGACATATCTTTAGCAAACAGGGTTGAGAAAAAACCCGAAGAGCTTTTATTCACGGTGGCACAGTGGTTAGCACTGCTGCCTCATAGTGCCAGAGACACGGGTTCAATTCCCGCCTCAGGCTACTGTCTGTGTGGAGTTTGCACATTCTCCCTTTGTCTGCGTGGGTTTCCTCTGCGTGCTTCGGTTTCCTCCCACAGTTCTAAAATGTGCAGGTTAGGTGAATTGGCCACACTAAATTGCCTGTAGTATTAGGTGAAGAGGTAAATGTAGGGTCTGGGTGGGTTGTGCTTCAGCGAGTCAGTATGGACTTGTTGGGTTGAAGGGCTGTTTCCACACTGTAAATAATCTAATCTAATGTAATATATAAGCAGCTAGAGGGAAACCGGAGCAATGTTTGGCAGACACAAGGACAAAGGAAGAAAGTTATGCATGGAGTCAGAGAAAATGGTTCAGATTCTTAACAAGTATCTTGCATCTGTATTCACCAAGGAGAGGGACATGACAGATGTTGAGTTTCGGGATAGATCTTTGCGTTCTGGGTCAAGTCGACATAACGAGGGAGGAAGTTTTGCATATTTTAAATGATATTAAGTTAGACAAGCCCCAGGACCGGGTGGGATCTACCACAGTTACTGAGGGATGTGAGTGAGGAAACAACTGGGGTCTTAACATCTTTGCAGGATTCTTGAGCATGGGTGAGGTCCCAGAGGACTGGAGAATTGATAATGTTGTCCCCTTGTTTAAGAAGGATAGCGGGGATAATCCAGGTATTTATAGACTGGTGAGCCTTACATCAGTGGTAGGGAGGTTGCTGGAGAAGATACTGAGGGACTTGAGTAAGGCGTTTTATTAGATTTCCCGTGGTAGGCCGATGGAGAAGGTGGAGTTGCATGGGGTCCAAAGTGTTCTATCTAGATAGATAGAGAACTGGCTGGGCAACAGGAGACAGAGAGTGATAATGGAAGGGGATTCCTCAACATGGTGACCTACGACCAGTGGTGTGCAACAGCGATCTGTGCTGGGACCATTGTTGTTTGTGATATATATCAATGATGTGGAAGGAGGTATCCGTTGCCTGATTAGCAAGTTTGCAGATGACACTAAGATTGGTGGAGTTGCAGATAGTGACGGGGGCTGCCAGAGAATACAGCAGAATATACATCAATTTGAGTGATGTGTTTTGGAATATCCAATTCAAGAGCGAACTACACAGTAATCGGAAAAGTCCTGGGGAAAATTGATGTACAGAGATCTGGGTATTCTCAGGTCCATTGTTCCATGAAGGTGGCAATGCAGGTCAGTAAAGTTGTCAAGAAGGCATATGGCATGCATTCCTTCATTGGATCAGGTGTTGAGTACAAGCATTGGCAGGTCATGTTACAGTTGCATAGGACTTTGGTTTGGCCGCATTTAGAATACTGCATATAGTTCCGATCACCACATTACCAAAGGATGTGGATGTTTTTAATAGGGTATAGAGTAGATTCACCAGGATGTTGCCTGGTATGGCGTTGCTGGTTATGAAGAAAGATTGAGCAGATTAGGATTACTTTCATGATAAAGACGAAGGTTGATGTGGGACCTGATTGAGGTCTACAAAATCAAGAGAAACATAGGCAGGGTGGATAGCAAGAAGCTTTTTCCCCAGATTGTGAAACTCAAATACTAGGGGTCATGAGTTCAAAGTGAGAGGGGAAAGGTGTAGGGAAGATATATGTGGAAAGTTCTTTACACACAGGGCGGTGGCAGCCTGGAACGTATTGCCAGTGGAGGTGGTAGAGGAAGGAACAATAGCGTCATCTAAGATGTATCTGCCAGATACATGAATGGGCAGGGAGCAGAGGAATACAGGCCCTTAGAAAATAGGTGACAGGTTTAGAAAATAGGAGGATCTGGATCAGCATAGGCCATGAGGGCCAAAAGGTCTGTTCCTGTGTTGGAATGTTCTTTGTTCTTTATCATTCATTCTAAAAATAGCAAGTTTTCAACTTTTTGTATGCTACAATTTAATAATATCAACATTTATTTATTTGACAGTGCATGACAACTTATTGTCATTTCTAAATTATAGTCACAGGGTCAGAGATGTATACCGTGGAAACAGACCCTTCGTCCCAACTTGTCTATGCCGACCAGATATCCCAACCCAATCTACTCCCACCTGCCAGCACTCAGCCCAAATCACTCTAAACCCTTTCTATTCATATCCCCATCCAGACGCCTTTCAAATGTTGCAATTGTACTAACCCCCACCACTTCCTCTGGCAGCTCATTCCATACACATACCACCTTCTGTGTGAAAAGGTTGCCCCTTAGGTCTCTTTTATATTTTTTTCCTTCCCAACCTAAACCTGCACTCTCTACTTCTGCGCACCAGGGACAAGACCTTGTCTATGTCCCGATTCATGCCCCTCATGATTTTATATCCCTGTATCAGGTCATCCCTCAGCCTCCAATGTTCCAGGGAAAATTGTTCCAGCCCATTCAACACCCAGCTATAGCTCAAACCCTCCAACCCTGGCAACATCCTTGTAAATCTTTTCAGAACCCTGTCAAGTTTCACAACATCCTACCGATAGGAAGGAGACCAGAATTGCACATAATATTCCAAAAGTAGCCTAACCAATTTGCTGTACAGCCGCAACATGACCTTCCAACCACTGTAAAATGCTTTGACTAATTAAGGAAAGCATACCAAGTGCCTTCTTCGCTATCTTAACTATTTGTGACTCTACTTTCAAGGAACAATAACCTGCACTCCAAGGTCTCTTTGTTCAGCAACACTCCCTTGGACCTCACCATTAACAGTATAACTCCTGCTAAGATTTGCTTTCGCAACTTGCAGCATCTCGCATTTACCTAAATTAAACTCCATCTGCCACTCCTCAGCCCATTGGCCCATCTGATCAGGATCCCGTTGTAGTCTGAGATAACCTTCTTTGCTGTCCACTACACCTCCAATTTGGGTGTCATCAGCAAATTTACCAACTATACCTATTATACTCACATGCAAATCACTTATATAAATGGCAAAAAGCAGTGGACCTAGCACCAATGCTTGTGACACTCCACCAGTCACAGGCCTCCAACATGAAAATCAACCCTCCACCTCCACCCTCTGTCTTCTACCTTTGAGTCAGTTCTGCATCCAAATGGCTAGTTCTGCCTGTATTCCATTAGATATAATCTTGCTAACCAGTCTCCCATGGGGAACCTTATCGAAAACCTTACTGAAGTCAATGTAGATCACATCCACCGCTCTGCCTCATCAATCCTCCTTGTTACTTCTGCAAAAAACACAATCAAGTTTGTGAGAGATGATTTTTCCACGCACAAAGCCATGTTGACTCTCCCTAATCAGTCCTTGCGTTTCCAAATACATGCATATCCTGTCCCTCAGGATTCCCTCCAACAATATGCCCTCAACTGATATCAGGGTCTTACTGGTCTACAGTTCCCTGGCTTCTCCTTACCACTCTTCTTAAACAGTGGCACCACGTTCGCCAACCTCCTGTCTGTGGCACCCCACCTGTGACTATCAATGGTACAAGTAGCTCAGTAAGGGGCCTAGCAATCACTTCTCTCACTTCCCACAGAGTTCTAGCATACACCTGATCGATCAGGTCCTGGGGATTTATCCACTTGTATGCATTTGAATACATCCAGCACTTCCTCCTCTGTAATATGGGCATTTTTCAAGATGTCACCATCTATTTCTCTGTATTTCTACATCTTCCATGTCCTTCTCCTGAGTAAGCACTGATACAAATACTGTTTTATTATCTCCTCCATCTCCTGCGGTTCCACACAAATGCCGGCTTGCTGATCTTTGAGGGCTCTATTTTCTCCCTATTTACCCTTTTGTATTTGTAAAATCCTTTTGGATTCTCCTTATCTCTATTTGCCAAAGCCATCTCATGTCCCTTTTTGCCCTCCTGATTTCCCTCTTTAGTATACTCCTACTGCCTTTATAATCTTCTAAGGATTCACACGATCTATCCTATCTGTACCTGTCGTATGCTTCCTTCTTCTTCTTAACCGGACCCTCAATTTCTTCAGTCATTCATCACTCTCTGTACCTACCAGACTTTCCTTTCACGCTAACAAGAACACAATGTCTCTGGACAGTGTCTATATTTTGATTCCATCAATATAGAATCAACTTATTGTTTTCAGAGATGATGCAGTTATTGTTCGTTTGAATAATTGTAGCTCATAGCTTATTATTGCCCAAGTCACAAACATGGCAAACTCCTGATCATTGTTCAGGTCAGTAAACCCATCACTTTACACCATGACTGATATTAAAAGAGGATTCCAAAAGGCCTGAATTCGGGTACAGTGCTACTGGACCTCACAGCTGCATGTAGCACTCAGAGAGACACTGGCCTACTCCTGAATCTGAACAGACAGTTTCCAACCTGGGTCAGGGCAGTCAGTCAAACATTCCCTCACAGAGAATCATTTGGAATCCACCTTGAGCAGGAGGAAACTAGCCAACAGGCTATCACTGCTTTCAGTGTAGGTACAAATGCTGTCTAAATGAAATACCAATGACTGACAGTTCCTAGAACCGATTCCTGTGGAACGCCACTGCTCACTGAGCTCCAGGCTGAATACTTTCCATTTGCTACCACAGATGGGCCATCTTTTAAAGGCCATCCACACCCGTATCCAGAGAGCCAAATTTCCCTGCGCCCCATGCCTCCTTACTTTCTGAACGAGCCCACAATGGGGAACCTTATCAAACACCTTCTAAAATTCGTGTTCACCACATCTACTGGCCTATCTTCATCAACATGTTTTTTCACATCTTCAAAGAATTCAATAAGGTTTGTGAGGCACGGCCTGCTCCTCAAAATGCCATGCTGACTACCTCTAATTATACTATGGTTTTTTAAGTAATTATAAATCCTGTCTCTCAGCATCGTCTCCAATACTTTGCCCACCGCTGGTGTAAGACTCACTGTTCTATCATTCCCAGGGTTATCCCTATTCCCTTCCCTGAACAAGGGAATAACAGTTGCCACCCCCCCAATCATCTGGTACTACTCCAGTCGACAGTGAAGATGCAAAGATCATCACCAAAGTCACACCAATCACTTCCTGGAGAAACCTTGTGTATACCCCATCTGACCCAGGGAATTTATCTATCATTATGTTTGTACTTCAATAAGACTGTATTTCCCCTCAACTTGTCTACACCCTGTCCAACTAACTGATTGACTGCTTTCCTTTTCAGTGCAATATACAGTGCTGCCTTGCTGACAAGTATGATTCCTAATGTCCTGCGAATTACAGAATCAAAGAAAAAGGAATGCACCAATGCCTTCCTGATAAAGAGCTCATGCCTGAACCATCGACTCTCCTGCTCCTCGGATGCTGCCTGATCTGCTGTGCTTTTCGAGTACCACACTTTTCTACTCTTATCTCCATCAACTGCAGTCCTCAGTTTCTCCATTACTGAGGGCTGTCCCCTCTGCACACTGAGGGTGGAATTAACCATCAGAAACTCATTGTATGTGGAGCTGACTGCTCAGTTCTGAGAACTTGCACTTGATGAATACATTTTTCGAAAAAAATAAATTACAATTCAATAGTTATTCATTCAGTCCCAGAGTTACAATTTTGGTTCATGGTTAGGGCAGCCTGATAACAAATAGTGAATGATTGAGGAACTCCGAGGCACAGCGTATTCCCGGTGTTATATTCCAGCTTACGTTAATGTTGGGAGCATTATCAGACAGACTGTTGTGATAATGGAATGAGTTGACATGTGGAGGTGGAATGTTTTTGCCATCACAGAGATGTGTTTGAGAGAGGTCACTACCCATAACTCTACCGACCTTAGTGTCTTCTGTACATTTACTAGCCCATCCTTCAATGTCCTCGTTCAGGTCATTTATATAAATGACAAGCAACAGTCCTAAAACACATCCTGGCAGAACCTACCAGTAACTGAACTCCAGGATTGATATTTCCCATCAACCACTACACTCTGTCTTCTTTCTGTCAGCCAATTTTTGATCCAAGCTGCTATATCACCCATAATCCCATGCCTCTGTATTGTCGGCAATAGCCTACCATGGGGAACCGTATCAAACGCCTTCCTGAAATACATATACAACACATCAACTGCTTTACCATCATCCATATTTTTGTTCACCTTCTTAAAGAACACAGTAAGGTTTGTGAAGCACGACCTACCCTTCACAAAACCGTGTTGACCATCCCTAATCAACTTATTCATCTCCAGATGATTATAAATCCGATGGCTTACAAGCCTTTCCAGCACTTTACCCAGATCAAAGTAAGGCTCACACGTCTATAACTACCAGGATTGTCTCCACTCCCCTTCTTGGGGTGGCACGGTGGCTCAGTGGTTAGCTCTGATGCCTCACAGCGCCAGCGACCCGTGTTCAATTCCCGCCTTGGGCAACTGTCTGTGTGGAGAATGCACATTCATCCCAGTGTCTGCATGGGTTTCTTCTGGATGATCCGGTTTCCTCACTGCAGGTTAGGTGAATTGGCCACTAAATTGGCCGTAGTATTATGTGAAGGGGTAAATGAAAGGGAATGGATCCGGGTGGGTTGCTCATCAGATGTGGTGGGTGTGGAGTTGTTGGGCCGAAGGGCCTATTTCCACACTGTAAGTAGTTTAATCTAAGGGGACAACATTTGCTATCCTCCAGCCTTCTGGCACTATTCCTGTAAACTGACAACAAAAAGATCAAAATCAAAGGCTTGGCAACCTCCTTCCTGGCTTCCCAGAGATTCTGAGGCTAAATCCCATCCAGCCCAGAGAATTTATCTATTTTTAGACTTTGCAGAATTGCTAACACCTCCCCCTTCTGTACTTCCATTCAATCTAGTTATGGGCTCCGCTACCGTGGGGTAAAGATGTTGGCTAATCACCTGACCTATATCCCTCGTGGTTTTAATCATCGTCCTGCAATTTGTATCATCGAAGGACAAAGATACAAATAGGTCTGCTCTTGTCCCTGCCACTATTTTGCCACAATGTTCTGGGATACACTTATTCAGGACTTAGGGCTTTCTCTACCTTTGTATTTGAAGACCTCCAGCACTACCTCTTCGATAATGGGAACTCTTTACAAGCCATCACTGTCTCTTTCACTGACCTGACCGCAGTAATTTCTGACATAAAATGTTCATTTAGGGTCTTACCCATCTCCTGTGGTTCCACACATGAATGGCCTTATTGATCTTTGCAGGGCCCTGTCTCTCTAGTTGCTTTTTGTACTTGTGGGCTGTAGAATTTTCTTGCAATCTCCTCAACCTTATCTGCCAAAGCTATCTCATCCCCCCATGTTGTTTCCCAGCTTTATCCGGCTTCTCCGTTTCTCTAAAACCCTCCAGTATCAGTAACATCTTCATCAATCTTTGCTCCATGTACAGTTTCTGGAAATGCTTCCTAAAGCAGGAGGATCAGAATTCTCCACAGTACTCCAACTGGGGACCCAGCAATGCCTTGTACAGCCTATCATGATGTGCCAACTTATGTATTCAATTCTCTGACCCATGAGGGCAAGTATGCCAAATTCCACTTTCCCCACCTTGTCCACCTATGATGCAACGTCCAAGGACCTGCATCCGTTGGTCTCTCTCTGTTCGAAGGCACTATCCAGGGCCCGACCATTAAATGTGTTAGTCCTCCCTAGTTTGTCTGAACAGAATCCATCACCTGAATTCAGCTCCATCTTTCATTCCTTGGCCCACTGGCTCAGTTGTTCGATATCCCCTTCGATAACTGTATTCCCTGCCCACTATAACCCGTGTTCTATCCGGACTTTTATCAACAAACTTACTAACAATGACTCCCATGTTCTTACTGAAATGTTTTTTGTACGTGATGCATAACAGTGGACCCAGCACTGTTCCTTATGGCACACTGCTGGTCATAGGCCCCTAGTCTGCACAACAACCCTCTCCCATCACTCTGTCTCCTAATGTCAAGCCAATTTTGTATCCAGTCGGCTATCTCTCCTTGATCCCATGTGATCTAACCTTACTAACCAGTGTTCCACGCTAAACCCTGTCCAAGGCCTTGCTATGGTCAGTATAGACACAGTCTCCTGTTCTATCTTCTTCTATCTTCTTAGTCACGTCTTCAATAAACTCAGGCAAGTTTGTGAGACACTACTTGAGTACTTTGCGTCAACTGTCCCTAATCAATCTTGGCCTTTTGAAATGCATGTAACTCCTGTCCCTCAGAGCCCCCTCCAACACCATACGCACCACTAACATCAAGCCAATTGGTCTTTCGGTGCCTTGCTTTCCCTCGCAGCAGTTTTAAACACTGGCACAACATTAAAAACCCTCCAGGCTTCCAGCCCCTCACCCGTGGCTGTCACTGATATAAATACCTCTTTAAGGGGCACTTCTTCCTGAGTTTACACCAGTGTCCTCGGATATACATGATTAGCTCCAGGGATTTGACCCCATACTCTCCGGCTTCCTGAATCCTCTTCCTGACATTGCAATCAAAATCATGTTTCTGTAAAATCCACCAGTGCTTAAACTTTCCCCAACTCAGTAACCTCTTGCAGTCCTAACAAAGCACCTAAACTGTGAAACCTTTCATTTCGCTACAATCCTACCTCCCTCCCTCCTCAAATGCGTTCATAATCATGTAACCTCCGAATTACTGAATCCTCCTTTTGGCACTGCAACCCTTCGAATGTCTGCAAATCCTCCTGACCTGATATCCTTCCCTATCTCTGTAACCCCCACCACCCGCCAGTGCCCTTTTGGGGAAGCTAGAAGAGGAGAGAAGAATTGTAGAGTCCGGGCTACGTTACGGAGGTAGAATCCTGGGAATTACAGATTTGGTCTAATGTCTGTGGTGTGCAGATTATTGGAGAGGACTCTGACAGACAGGGTTTATGACTACTTGGAATACCATAGTTAAATTTTAGACAGTCAGCATGGGTTTGTGAGGGGCAGGTCATGCCTCACAAATCTTATTGAATTCTTTGAAGATATGACAGAATATGTTGAAGCTCATACAGAAAATAAGGAGGCATGGGATACAGGGAAATCAGTCTGTCTGGATACATGATTGGATGGCCCAGAGAAGACAGAGTATGGCAGCAGATAGACAGTATTGAGCCTGGAGCTCAGTGACCAGTGGGGTTCTGTGACAGTCAGCTTTGGGACTCTGCTCTGCTCTCTGTGATTTTTATAAATGACTTTGATGTGGATGTTGGAGAGTGGGTTAGTAAGTTTGCCAATCTGGTGGAGTTTCATTCTGGAAGGTGGAATTTGAGTACAGAATGCAGGGTGAAAGGCAGAATGCTTGGCCGTATGGAGGATCAGAGAGATTAAGGGGTCCATGTTCATAGATTACTCAAAGTTGCCGTGCACGTTGATAGGGTTGTTAAAAATGCATATAAAAATGCATAAGTTTGCTTTCCTTAGCAAGGGGATTTATTTGAAGAACAATGAGGGTTTACTGCATCTTTATAGCATCCTGGTGAGACCACACTTGGAATATTGTGTTCAGTTCTGGTCCCCACTATACAGGAAGGATGTGCAAGTTTTAGAGAGCGTACACAGGAGATTTACCAGGATGCTGCCTGGAATGGAGGGCATTTCTTATGAAGAAAGGCTGAGGGAGCTAAGGCTTTTCTCATTGGCGTGAAGAAAGGGGTGGGCCAAGGTGGTAGAGGTGAACAAGATGATGAGAGGCACAGAGAGAGTTAATAGTCAGAGACTTTTTCTCCTATGGCATAAATGGCTATTACAAGGGGGTGTAATTTTAAGGTGAATGGAGGATGGATAAAAGAATAGAGAATGGTAGGTGGTTGGAATGCACTGACTATGGTGGTAGTAAAGTTAGATACTTCCGGGACATTTAATAGACTCTTGGATAAGCACATGGATGATAGTAAAATTAAGCTTATGGAAGTTAGTTTGGTCTTATAGTCGGATAAAATGTTGGCATGGCATCATGGCCGAAGGGTCTTGTGCTGTACTGTTCTATGTTCTACGTTCCGTATGGTAAATGGGTAATAAGCTCAGATCAGTGTAAAAGAATATGGCATTCAGGAGAAGCTAGTCAACTGGGTACAAAATTGGTCTTGATGGTAGGAGACAGAGAGTGATGGGAGACATGTTGTTTTTCTGACTGGAGGCATGTGACCAGCGGTGTGGTGGGTCTCCTGTTGTTTGTCATTTGGGTAAATGGTTTCCTGGGAAGTAAGGTTTTTGGGTGATACTAAAATTGGTGGTAAACTGGACAGTGATGAAGGTTATCTGTGATACAACAGGATGAATAGTACTGCTGGGAGAGTGGGCTGAAGAATAGAAGGTGGAGTTGAATTAGATAAATGTGAAGTGTTCCATTGTGGTGAAACAAACCAGGGTGGGACTTGTACACTTAATGTTCGGGCCCTGGCTAGTGTTGTCAGTCAGTGACCCAGGGATGCACGTACACAATTCTTTGAAAGTTGCATCACAGGCAGGCAGGCTGGTGAAGCAGGCGTTTGGGATGGTTACCTTCATTGGGCAGAGCATGGAGAGTAGGAGTTGGGATGTCATGTTGTATCTGTACAAGACATTGGCGAGGCCACCATAAATGCATTGCTGATCAGTAGGAAGAACTCATCAGGTTCACTTCCCTGCTTTAGGGAAGGACAACAAATATTCTCACCTGGTCTGGCCAACATGTGACTCCAGATCCACAACAAGAGGGCTGACTCTGAGCTGCTCTCTGGGTAATTAAGAGTGGGGTCAAAGAATGTAAGTCCAGGCAGTGACACCCACATCCCATAAATGATTAAATAAAATACCTATGTCCCTCCCTACCTCTGCAAACCCCTCCAGCTGCAACACTCGTACTTAGTTTGAAACACACTTCAGGCCCTGACCACTATCTGTAACACTCTCACCACCACCAGCACCTTCACCTCTCCCTGTTCCTATTGTGACATTATACCCTCACAGGGATTACTCTTCCAATTGCCCTCCTCCTGCTAACAGACCCTTTGCAACCCCTTCAAAACTTACTCCTAAAGCACACTCGCACTTCAGGATTTTAAGTACTTTTTGGTGATCTTCTCAGCCTCATAATCTAAGGTGATCCATTTTGTCCTGAGTGAGGGACAGGTGTGAGTTTCTTGTTAAGGTTTTGTCTGTTTCAATGGAATATTCTTTTGTTAAGTGATTTACACTGTTCCTTCAAATGTTTATCACTGTTCATTTACGCACACACATGTTTCAGTCTGTTAGGCTGTTTACCTTGGTCAGTTCTTCTCTCAAACTCATGCAATTGGCAATTTTTGTTTTTAGTTGTAGCTTGTCCTTTCTGTGATTCACTTTAAAACTTTATATTTCTTTAAACTGCACTTTATCACAATTTCCCAGAGGATCTCTCCAGGTGACATTACTCATTCACTAAGTTTCATCACGCAACGGTTGATCTGACATAATTACATCCCGAGCCAGTTGCACAATGTGTTATTTAAAGAAACACTGAAAAAAATTCTCCGAACTTCCCTTCCAATATCACTGTTGTCAGTGTGATTGTCAAGATTATGCGAATTTTGAATTTTCACTGAATTTTTCGTAATGCCTTTATTAAAAATTCCAATGAGTTCCTGTGTAATGCAGTGATGAGCAATGAAATGCTGTTCATTGACCTAAAACTGTTCTGCTGCTTGTGTCCTTGGCAAGTAGTAGCCAGAATTTGCATTCAGACTGACTCTAATTCATGATCTGTGGCCAAATACTTTCTCTGTAATGCCTTTGTTATCAATTATTGTTAGCGTTGTCCACTTTGCATGAGTTTCCACAAAGTTGTGAACCATTTGAATATTTATGTCCACCTTTTTTCACCCTGTAACCACGTCACCCTGGTGTCTAACTCTCTTTTATCTCTGTCACAAATTCATCAACCTTATGGCAGAGACTTTGTCCATTCCAAAAAAAAACATAATTTAACTGTTTCCTACAATTTCCTGTCACAAGTTGATTCGCTGACGTACAGTTTTAGTTAAACTTGGCCCCATCCTGTTCCTTTCTGCTTGTCTTCAGCCACATCCCTATGCTGTTCCAAAGCTTCACCTTTTCTATTTGGATTTGGAAAGCTCCTTTCACCTGAACCCTGTCCCTGCATCCTCTCTCTCAGTTTAAAGCCCTGTCCCTAAACCTACCGACGTGATTGGCCAGGATACTGGTCCCAGCATACTTCCAGTGGGACAATCCTAATGGTTTATTTTTAAACTCAGGTATGGGATGTTGGTGTCTCTGGCTGACCAGCCTTTCCTGCCCAGCCCTCGTTGCCCTTGAGCTGAGTAACTTTCTCGGCCATTTCAGAGGCAAACACTTTGCTGTGGGGATGTCGTACAAACCATGTGAGAATGGCAGTAGCCCCCTAGTGTATTTTTGATGAACAAACGATGTTTTGGACATCAGCAATGATTTCAGACTTATTCATAGATTGTTAATTGCAATTTAAAAAAAAAATGATGATTGCAAATTCCACCATTTCTGATGGTGGGATTTAAACCTGCCTCCACAGAACAATGGGTGAGCATTTGGATACATGCTCTTGCAACAATACCACGAGGCCATCACTTCACCTGCTCAAAGGTTGCTCATTCCTCAGCACTGACACCAGGGCATCAGGAACCTAAACCTGTTCTTCCTACATGATTGTTTCGTTATGAAATTTTCCTGCCCTCTGGTGCTATCACTCAGACTCTCTTCATGTGGTATCCCTCACTGTGAAGGTCGAATTGCTGCCCCTGTCAGCGTCTCTCACTCTTGCAGCTTCTCCGGATCCTGAACCAATTGAAGTCTTTACTCCACAGAGACGCAGCAGCATACGCAAGGGATGGAGACAGGGTTTTTCAGATCTCTGTTGGACTTAGTGCCATTCTCCATGTGTATCCCTCAGGGGATCAGTCTAATTTCCCAAATTGTTGATTCCTCTGACTCCTGTAGGTATTAGGAACGGCCTGACTCAATAGACTTCCCAGCTGCTGGATGTCTCGTCCATCGCCACATTGAAGATGGTTGATCAACCAGGGAGACAAAGAGAAGGGAGATTTGGAGTGTTCAATAAATCCTGCAGTGAGGTAAGATAACTACAGTGAACAGAGCAGACAGCAAAGACAGAGCTCCCAACATCAGATAACAAAACATGACATAGATACAGTGCTGGAGGGGGTGCACAGTACAGACACACCCCTGGCTCAATCAACACCCCTATAGTAAGTTCTGTTGTGCTAAGACTCACTACTCTGCAACAATCTATCTATGGAATGTCATGGTGACTTAGTGTCTTCAATAATTTGTAACTCCTATAACAGTTCCTGTCGCAGTAATATCCTCCCTTCCCTATACTCCCTCCACATATTGGAATCCTCCCTTCCCTATACTCCCTCCACATATTTGGATTGTACTGCATTCCTGACTACCAGCCCTATCGCTGTAACTTGCTTCAGTGTCTATAACGTGCCTTATCTCAGTAGTCTCCTACAATAACAGGAGACAGGGTCATCCAGCACGGAACAGGTTCCTTCGATCGAACTAGTCCATGCTGAACAGAGTCTATGAACGAGTCGCGTTTCCCTGCACTTGAGCCATATCCCTTCAAACCTTCTCCTCTCCATGAACCTGCACAAATGTCTTTTCCATGTTGTTATTGTACTTTTCTCTATCACTTCCCCTCGAATCCCATTTCCTACCTACACTGTACTCTGTGTGGAAAATCTTCTCCTACAAATTCTTTGAAGTTTTTTTTCTCTCCCATCTCCTACTTATATCCTCCAGACACAGAACATGAGAACATGACAGTACAGTACAGACCCTTCGGCCCTCAATGTGTGCTAACCTGTGGACCCAATCTGAAGCCCATCTAACCTTCCCTATTCCATTCTCCCATGGCTATCAGTGATAGAAATATCTCTTTATGGGACCCCACAATTTCTTCCTGAGCTTCCCGCAATATCCTGGGATATACATGATTAGTTCCCAAGGATTTGTCCATCTTATACGCATTATAGAACCTTCACTACCGCCTGTTATGTTAAGTGGAGTCTTTTGAAGACGTTATTGTTCCTTATTCCCTGACTTGCCCAGTATTTCACCAAGTTAAGTTCAAACGTGAAATTGTTGTTCAGGATCTCACCCATCTTCTGTGTTTCCACACTTGAATGGCCCCATTCGTCGTCAAGGAGCCATATTCTTCCCCTAGTTAATCTCCTGAAAAATATACTTGAAGAATCACTTTGGATTATCCTCAGCCTGATCTGCCAATGCTTTCTGTGGCCCCCTTTGTGCCCTCCTGATCTCCCTCTTAATTGAATACCCCACCTGCAATGTTCTTCAATAGATTCCCTGAATCCAGCTGGCTATGTGACACGTGCCCCCTTTTTGTTGACCAGAGCGTCAATACCCCCAGTAATCAGTGTATCCCACTTGTGTCAGCATTGTCCTTCACACTAACAGAAATATGATATCCCTCAAATATCATTTTATCGCTCTTTTGAAAGCTTCCCACCTGCCTGACGTCCCTTTACCAGCAAATAACCTCCACAATCTATTGCCAAAAGCTATTCACTAATACCTTCTGGATTGTGGCAAGACAAATTTTGATCTGTAACTTGTGGACCTGGCTTGTGCATTTCCATCGCTATATTCAAACTAATACAATTGTGCTCAATTTGCCAAAGTGTTGCCCCACGAATGCCTCAGTCCCTTTCCCTACCTTGCTCCCCAAGGCGCAGTCAGGTTTTACCCCTTCCTGCAGTCTAACCATTTACATTCTGACTGAGACATTTTTCTTGTACATGCCAAACAAATCCCACCCATTCAAGCTCTGAGCACTCTGGCAGTCCCAGACTAGGTTTGAAAAGGTAAAATCCCTGACCATTCCAACCCTATCATTCTCACAGATATCTGAGATCTCCCAACATATTTGCTGCTCAAACTCTCACTTACTGTTGGGGGCCTGTAGTACAGTCATATCAAACTGATCACCCATTCCCAGTTCTCAATTGCACCATTATAGCTTCAATGGGTGCTCCCCAGGAATATCCTCTCCAAGTGCTGCAGTGATATTTCACTGATCAAAAACTCCACCCCCTCCTCTCTCACCTCCTGTTCCATCCTCCCTGTGGAATCTGTACCCTGGAACATTGAGCTCCCAGTCCTGTCCCACTCTCAGGTGGGTTTCTGCCATAACTATGGTATTCCAGTCTCATGTTCTCATCCATGGGCCGACTTCATTTGCCTTAATTATTAGGCCTTTTATTTTGAAATAAATGCACTTTAATCAATCAGTTTTCCCTCAATGTCTGCTGTGCTCTTTCCTGATGTTTCTACTTAAGTTCCTGGCTTGAAATACTGTCCCAGCCTCTACATTCAGACTGCAGCCTGGCACCATCCACCTCAATAGGGACAACACCCTCAGCTTTCATGTCATCTGCAAACCTACTAATGATACATTCTGCTTTCACATCAGAGTTATTAATGTATATAATAAACACCAAAGGCTCCCGCACAGATCCCTGTGGTACACCCGTTAGTAAAAGAATTTCAATTGTAAAAACAGCCCTCCACCAGTTGTGTATCCTGTTTGCCAAATTGCCTTGGATCCTATTGGTCTGTTTGACCAGCCTTCTTTATGGGATCTTGTGAAACGATGTAATGAACTCCATGTAACCCGCATCATCTGCACAGCCCTCATCAAAATCCTCAATCGTAATTTCAAATATAAATCTCAGCTGAATTTGGGAAAGGATCTTACTCTACCAAATGTATGATGAGTATCCCAAATCGATATCTGCCTTTCCAAATTTTGAATCATTCTGTTCCTCAGAATTGTTCCCAACAATTTCTCTCCCCCTGCTGTCAGACTGTCTGCTCTGTAATTACCTGGCCTATCCCTGCTGCCCTTCTTGAACAAAGGAACCACATTTGCTATCCTCCAGTTATTCCACACTTGATCAGTGGCCAGCAAAGTATTAAATATATCCACCAAGGCCCGAGCAATCCCTTACCTCCCATAGCAGCGTGGGATACATTCAATTGGGCACTGGGGATTTCTCCACATTTAAGCCTGTGAAAACATAAAATACCTCTTCCTTATTGATCGTAATATGTTTGAGAAAATCACAATCCCAACTGAAACCGCCAGCTACGATGCCTTGCTCCTGTGTGAATACAGATGGGAAGTATTTATTGAAGACCTCACCTACTTCCTCTGGCTTCATGGACCGATTGACCCTTTGCATTTATTTGAGAAAACAATTGAGACTGATTGATTTGCTGCAGACAACATCCACCAGTCATCATGGGTACGGTGATCGAGTTGTGCGTCTATCCCTGTCAAATGTTTTATTGCGCTGGTGAGGATTTCTGCTTGGTGATTTGGTGGTTTCGTGGTGCACTTTGTTTGGAAATACAGCAACGCAGCTGAGATCCGGCATAGGACCAACGAGTTGATGTTCCATGACAGCGATGGTCGGCTTTCGAATGAATACACATCTGAATCAATCATGTGACAAGTTCTTGCAGACGGTGAAAGCAAAAGCCACGACAAACCTTGACACAGCACAGCTGAGGAGACGAGCGCTGCCTATAGTCAGTGTGGGGATTGAACCCATGACCTTGGTTTTATTAGCACCACGCTTCAAACAGCTGAGCTAACCGACCAACGCCATCGGCGCGTCAAAACAATTTGCAATCGATTTGCAATCGATCGCACGATCGTCTGAAGTATTTCCTTCCTTTGCAAAGCTTTTCAACCAAAAAAAAACATTGACTTTTCCGAACACGCACACTCGAGCTAACCATTTGCTCTGATATCCAAAATTAAGCACAATGTTCGGACGCATGCAATTTCAATCGCAATACCACCAGCTCAGCTGCAGCTTGTCATGTTGACAAATATCATCTGCTTGAAACGTACCTTCAACGATCGCGCACTTTGCTTCTGGAAACTCACAGACCTTTGGAGTCAGGGTTATGTGCTGCTGATAAACTGCTGCGAACCTTATGCCAAATGCATTGGAATTGTAACCCAACTGTGGGATTCTTTCTGCTCCCGAAGGACGCAGTTGCTTTAGAGTCAGCAACAGCGCAGAACTCAATTGCACGTTTTGCTCAATGACTCATGTTGCTTTTGCAATCTTCGTTTGACAGCATATTTAGCAGGTTATCACGCCTTCCTGCAGCGTTTGTCAGCGACAGATCAGCTGCTAAGATGACTGCTTCAGACAGCATGCTACATCCTACATTTGAAAATGGAAAAGGTGCAAACGCTTACAGGCTGAACACTCTCTCACTATTTTGCCTGGCGCGTCAGAGGCTGGGAGCTGACCTTATGAAGGTTTTTCAATCATGGGGGGCATTTTTCGGGTAAACAGATAAGTTCGTTTCGCTCAGGTGGGGCAGTGCAGCACGAGAGGGTATACATCTGGTGTGGGAGGGTGAGAATTCGACAGGCAGTGAGGAGCAACGGCGTCACGCAAATGGTGGTGAGTGTCTGCAATAAGTTGCCGGACGAGCTGGTGATGGCTGGTACAATTCCAATACTTTTAAGGAATTTGGATGTGTATTTGAATAGGAAGGGTTTAGAGAGACATGGGTCAAGAGCATGCAATCGTGGCTGGATCAGTTGAGGATATCTGTTCGGAATGAATGAGCCAGACCGAAGATTGTGTTTTCAGTGCTGTCCATATCTAATGGCTCTATGATATTGCAGGTGAAATGATAAAAGAGATGAATAAAATAATGAAGTAAAACTGTCTGAAGTTGTTAAATTCAAACAACTTCAGATAATTTTATTTCAATTATTTTACCTTCCTTTTTTATTTGCGTTTTTCTCACTGTTGTGTACCTCTTATTTCTTGATTGTCTCTCTTTCTGTCGCTTCCCACTCTGTCAATACATTTTTACATAGAACATAGAACATAGAAAAATACAGCGCAGCACAGGCCCTTCGGCCCTCGATGTTGCGCCGACCAAATCCTACCAAACCTACACTAGCCCAATAACTTCCATATGCCTATCCAATGCCCGCTTAAATGACCATAAAGAGGGAGAGTTCACCACTGCTACTGGCAGGGCATTCCATGAACTCACAACCCGCTGCGTAAAGGATCTACCCCTATCATCTGTCTTATACCTACCACCCCTTAATTTAAAGCTGAGTCCCCTAGTAACAGCTGACTCCATTAGCGGTAAAAGGTTCTCAGTGTCTACCCTATCTAAACCCCTAATCATCTTATACACCTCTATCAAATCTCCCCTAAACCTTCTTTTTTCCAATGAGAACAGGCCCAAGTGCCTCAGCCTTTCCTCATACGATCTTCCTACCATGCCAGGCAACATCCTGGTAAACCTCCTCTGCACTCGTTCCAATGCCTCCACATCCTTCCTATAGTATGGTGACCAAAACTGCACACAATACTCCAGATGAGGCCGCACCAGAGTCTTATACAACTGCAACATGACCTCAGGACTCCGGAACTCAATTCCTCTACCAATAAAACCCAGTACACCATATGCCTTCCTCACAGCACTATTTACCTGGGTTGCAACTATCAGAGATCTGTGTACATGGACAACAAGATCCCTCTGCTCATCCACACTACCAAGTAGCCTACCATTAGCCCAGTAATCCATCTTCTTGTTACTCCTACCAAAGTGAATGACTTCACACTTAGTTACATTGAATTCCATCTGCCACCTTTCTGCCCAGCTCTGCAACTTATCTATATCCCGCTGTAACCTGCCACATCCGTCTTCACTGTCCACAACTCCACCGACCTTTGTGTCATCCGCAAACTTGCTCACCCAGCTTTCAAGCCCCTCCTCCAGATCATTTATAAAAATGACAAACAGCAACGGTCCCAAAACAGATCCCTGTGGTACACCGCTCGTAACTGCACTCCAAGAAGAACATAGTCCATCAACTCCTACCCTCTGTCTCCTTCCAGCCAGCCAATTCCTAATCTAAACCTCTAATGCACCCTCAATGCCATACCTCCGTAGTTTTTGCATTAGCCTACCATGGGGTACCTTATCAAACGCCTTGCAAAAATCCATATACACCACATCTACTGCTTTACCCTCATTCACCTCCTTAGTCACCTTCTCAAAGAACTAAATAAGGTTTGTGAGGCACGACCTGCCCTTCACAAAACCATGCTGACTATCCTTGATCACATTATTCCTATCCAGATGTTCATAAATCTTATCCCTTACAATTCTCTCTAAGACTTTGCCCACAACAGAAGTGAGACTCATTGGCCTATAGTCACTCGGGCTGTCCCTACTCCCCTTCTTGAGCAAGGGGACCACATTCGCTATCCTCCAGTTTTCTGGTACTATTGCCATTTACAATGACGACATAAAAATCAAGGCCAGTGGATCTGCTATCTCCTCCATAGCTTCCCAGAGGATCCTAGGGTAAATGCCATCAGGCCCAGGAGACTTATCTATTTTCATCCTTTCCAGTATTCCCAAAACCTCCTCCCTATATACTTCAAGGCCATCCATTCTAATCCCTTGTGACTCAATATTCACACCAGCAACAGGGTCCCGTTCCTGAGTGAATACTGACGAAAAGTATTGATTTAGTGTCTCTCCAATCTCCTCAGCCTCCACGCACAACTTCCCACTACTATCCTTGACTGGACCGATACCTACCCTAGTCATCCTTTTATTCCTGACATACCTATAGAAAGCCTTTGCGTTTTCCCTAATCCTACCAACTAAGAACTTTTCATGTCCCGTTCTCGCTGCTCTTAGCTCTCTCTTCAGATCCTTCCTGGCTACCTTATAACTCTCAATCTCCCCAACTGAACCTTCACGCCTCATCCTTACATAGGCCGCCCTCTTCCCTTTCACAAGGGATTCCAATTCCCTATTAAACCACAGCTCCCTCACAAGACCTTTTACTCCCTGCCTGACTGGTACATACTTATCAAGGACACTCAATAGGTGTTCCTTGAACAATCTCCACATATCATTAGTGTTCTTCTCCTGAAGCCTGTTTTTCCAATCCACGCATCCTAAGTCATGCCTCACCGCATCATAATTACCCTGCCCCCAGCTATAGTCTTGTCCTGCACTGCACACTTATCCCTCTCCATCACTAAAGTAAAAGTCACCGAGTTGTGGTCACTGTCCCCGAAGTGCTCACCTACCTCCAAGTCTAACACCTGGCCTGGTTCATTACCTAGAACCAAATCCAGTATAGCCTCACCTCTTGTTGGCCTGTCTACATATTGTGTCAGGAAACCCTCTTGCACACATTGGACAAACACCAACCCATCTAACGAACTCGAGCTATAGCTTTCCCAGTCAATATCTGGGAAGTTAAAGTCCCCCATAACAACCACCCTGCTACTTTCACTCTTCTCCTGAATCATCCTCGCAATACTATCCTCTACTTCTCTCGGACTATTGGGAGGCCTGTAGAAAACACCTAACACGGTGACCTCACCTTTCCTATTTCAAACCTCAGCCCAAACTACCTCATATGGCAAATCTTCCTCCATTGTCCTTTCCACCGCTGTAATGCTATCCTTGACAAGCAATGCCACACCTCCCCCTCTTTTACCCCCATGTCTGACCCTACTAAAACATTTAAACCCTGGAACCTGCAACAGCCATTCCTGCCCCTGTTCTACCCACGTCTCTGTAATGGCCACAACATCGAAGTCCCAGGTACCAACCCACGCTGCAAGTTCACCTACCTTATTTCTTATACTTCTGGCATTGAAGTATACACACTTCAAGCCACCTTTCTGTTTACAGGCACCCTCCTTCGAAATCGATGCCTTGTTCCTAACCTCCCTACACTCAAGGTCCTGTACCCTGAAGCTACAGTCCAGGTTCCCATGCCCCTGCAGAGTTAGTTTAAAGCCTCCCAAAGAGCACTAGCAAAACTCCCCCCAAGGATACTGGTGCCCCTCAGGTTCAGGTGTAGACCATCCTGTTTATAGAGGTCCCACCTTCCCCAGAAAGAACCCCAGTTGTCCAGAAACCGGAAACCCTCCCTCCTGCACCATGCCTGTAGCCACGCATTTAACTGCTCTCTCTCCCTATTCCTCGACTCTCTATCACGTGGCACGGGTAACAAACCAGAGACAACAACTCTGTTTGTTCTAGCTCTGAGCTTCCAACCTAGCTCCCTGAAAGCCTGCCTGACATCCTCACCCCTCTTCCTACCTATGTCGTTGGTGCCAACGTGGACCACGATCTGGGGCTGCACCCCCTCCCCCTTAAGGACCCTGAAAACACGATCAGAGACATGACGAACCCTTGCACCTGGGAGGCAACATACTAATCGTGAGTCTCTGTCGCCCCCACAAAACCGCCTATCTGTACCCCTCACTATTGAGTCCCCAAGAACTATCGCTCTAACTTTCTCCACCCTTCCCTTCTGAGCAACGGGGCCAGGCTCCGTGCCAGAGGCCTGAACCTCGTTGCTTACCCCGGTAAGTCATCCCCCCCACAAGTATCCAAAGCGGTATACTTGTTCTTGAGGGGAATGGCCGCAGGGGGTCCCTGCACTGGCTGGTTCCTCCCACTCCCCCTCACTGTCACCCACCTGTCTATAACTTTCGGTGTAACTACTTCCCTAAAGCTCTGATCTATGACCACCTCTGCCTCCCGAATGATCCGCAGTTAATCCAACTCCAGCTCCAGTTCCCTAACACGGTCTTGGAGGAGCTGGAGATGGATGCACTTCTTGCAAGTGTAATCAGCAGGGATGCTAATGGCTTCCCTCACCTCATACATGTTGCAAGAAACATTGCACTGCCTGCACTGCCATCCCTCTAAAAAGTACGCTTTAAAACTAAATCTAAAGAAACAAACATGAGAGTTGAGCAAGGGAATGATTTTCCTCTCCTCTTGCCGCTTTGCTACGCTTCTCCCCTGTTTTCCATTTTGTCTCTGTTTTCACACATCCCCCACATATTTTGTCACGTAACACTGGCTTCAGCCTTGGTCATTCGCGGCTCCTAATCTCCCTTTAATCTCTCCGTGCACTGTCATTATCACCTTTGCATCTGGAGCCTTGACTCACCTTCTCTCAGCCTGGTGTTAATAGCTCTGTAAATCTCCCCTTTTTTCAAAATCTTTACCAAAGGATCAGTTAGACTCGAAACGTCAACTCTTTTCTCTCCTTGCAGATGGTGCCAGACCTGCTGAGATTTTCCAGCATTTTCTCTTTTGGTTTCGAATTCCAGCATCAGCAGTAATTTGCTTTTATTAATGACTCTGTGATATTGCTGGGGATATGATGACTCCAGTGTCGATGCATGAGAGGTGAGCAAGCGAATGAATTCCCTCTGGAAGTCGCGGGAAATGTAATAACAGAGATCCAGGAAAATGAGTTGAACGAATCTTTGAAGTGAATTGAAGCCTGAATTCTGGTTCTCCTCCGAGACTGTGCCTGGTCGACTTAATACTTTATACATTTCTTTGTGAAAACAATTGAGACTGATTGATTTGCTGCAGACAACATCCACCAGTCATCATGGGTACGGTGATCGAGTTGTGCGTCTATCCCTGTCAAATGTTTTATTGCGCTGGTGAGGCTTTCTGCTTGGTGATTTTGTGGTTTCGTGGGACACATTGTTTGGAAATACAGCAACGCAGCTGAGATCCGGCATAGGACTAACGAGTTGATGTTCCATGACAGCGATGGGCGGCTTTCAAATGAATACACATCTGAATCGATCATGTGACAAGTTCTTGCAGACGGTGAAAGCAAAAGCCTTGAAACAGAACAGCAGACAAGACGAGCGCTGCACATGGTCAGTGCGGGGATTGACCTCACGACCTTGGCGTTATTACCAGCGCGCTCTAACCAGCTGAGCCAAGAGACCTACATAGCCTATTTGTCAAAACAAAGGCTTATATTGCCTGAGCTCACACCCACGGCGGCTATTCGTTTTCTGATTTGCAATCGATCGCACGATCATCTGAAGTATTTCCTTCCGTTGCAAAGTTTTTTAACAAAAAAACATTGACTTTTCCGAACTGCGCACTCTCGAGCTAACCATTTGCTCTGATATCCAAAATTAAGCACAATGTTCGGACGCATGCAATTTCAATCGCAATACCACCAGCTCAGCTGCAGCTTGTCATGTTGACAAATATCATCTGCTTGAAACGTACCTTCAACGATCGCTCACTGTGCTTCTGGAAACTCACAGACCTTTGGAGTCGGGGTTATGTGCTGCTGATAAACTGCTGCGAACCTTATGCCAAATGCATTGGAATTGTAACCCAACTGTGGGATTCTTTCTGCTCCCGAAGGACGCATTTGCTTTAGAGTCAGCAACAGCGCAGAACTCAATTGCACGTTTTGCTCAATGACTCATGTTGCTTTTGCAATCTTCGTTTGACAGCATATTTAGCAGGTTATCACGCCTTCCTGCAGCGTTTGTCAGCGACAGATCAGCTGCCAAGATGACTGCTTCAGACAGCATGCTACATCCTACATTTGAAAATGGAAAAGGTGCAAACGCTTACAGGCTGAACTCTCCCTCACTATTTTGCCTGGCGCGTCAGAGGCTGGGAGCTGACCTTATGAAGGTTTTTCAATCATGGGGGGCATTTTTCGGGTAAACAGATAAGTTCGTTTCGCTCAGGTGGGGCAGTGCAGCACGAGAGGGTATAAATCTGGTGTGGGAGGGTGAGAATTCGACAGGCAGTGAGGAGCAACGGCGTCACGCAAAGGGTGGTGAGTGTCTGCAATAAGTTGCCAGACGAGCTGATGATGGCTGGTACAATTCCAATACTTTTAAGGAATTTGGATGTGTATTTGAATAGGAAGGGTTTAGAGAGAGATCGTCAAGTGCATGCAATCGTGGCTGGATCAGTTGAGGATATCTGTTCGGAATGGACGAGCCAGACCGAAGATTGTGTTTTCAGTGCTGTCCATATCTAATGGCTCTATGATATTGCAGGTGAAATGATAAAAGAGATGAATAAAATAATGAAGTAAAACTGTCTGAAGTTGTTAAATTCAAACAACTTCAGATAATTTTATTTCAATTATTTTACTTACCTTTTTTATTTGCATTTTTCTCACTGTTGTGTACCTCTTATTTCTTGATTGTCTCTCTTTCTGTCGCTTCCCACTCTGTCAATACATTTTCCTCTCCTCTTGCCGCTTTGCTACGCTTCTCCCCTGTTTTCCATTTTGTCTCTGTTTCACACATCCCCCACATATTTTGTCACGTAACACTGGCTTCAGCCTTGGTCATTCGCGGCTCCTAATCTCCCTTTAATCTCTCCGTCCACTGTCATTATCCCCTTTGCATCAGAAGTCTTGACTCACCTTCTCTCCGCCTTGTGTAAATAACTCCCTAATTCTCCCTTTTTTTTCTTTAACAAAGGGAAAGTTAGACTCGAAACGTCAGCTCTTTTCTCTCCTTGCAGATGGTGCCAGACCTGCTGAGATTTTCCAGCATTTTCTCTTTTGGTTTCGAATTCCAGCATCTGCAGTAATTTGCTTTTATTAATGACTCTGTGATATTGCTGGGGATATGATGACTCCAGTGTCGATGCATGAGAGGTGAGCAAGCGAATGAATTCCCTCTGGAAGTCACGGGAAATGTAGTAACAGAGATCCAGGAAAATGAGTTGAACGAATCTTTGAAGTGAATTGAAGCCTGAATTCTGGTTCTCCTCCTAGACTGTGTCAGGTTGACTTAATACTACATCTATTTTATGTTTTGCATTTCTTTGTGAAAACAATTGAGACTGATTGATTTGCTTCAGACAACATCCACCAGTCATCATAGGTAAGGCTGTCTTGTCGTGCGTCTCTCCCTGTCAAATGTATTGTTGCGCTTTTGAGGCTTTCTGCTTGGTGATTTTGTGGTTTTTTTGGGATACATTGTTTGGAAATACAGCAACGCAGCTGAGATCCGGCATGGGACCAACGAGTTGATGTTCTATGACAGCGATGGTCGTCTTTAGAATAAATACACATCTAAATCGATCATGTGACAAGTTCTTGCAGACAGTTAAAGTAAAAGCCTCGAAACTTGACACAACACAGGTAACGAGACGGTCAGTGTGGGGATTGAACCCACGCTCTGACTGGCTAAGCTTACCGTAAAACGCAGCTGGTAGCTGGAAGCAAATGCCTATATTGCTGGTGCTCTGAAACACGGCGGCTATTCATATTCTGATTTGTTATCGATCGCACGATCGTCTGAAGTAGTTCCTTTCGTTGCATAGCTTTTCAAAAAAAATCATTGACTTTTCCGAAGGCAGCAACAGCGCAGAACTCAATTGCACGTTTTGCTCAATGACTCATGTTGCTTTTGCAATCTTCGTTTGACAGCATATTTAGCAAGTTATCACGCCTTCCCGCAGCGTTTGCCAGCGACAGATCAGCTGCTATGATGACAGCATCTGACAGCATGCTACATCCTATATTTGAAAATGGAAAAGGTGCATAAGCAACATGACTCATTGAGCAAAACGTGCAATTGAGTTCTGCGCTGTTGCTGACTCTAAAGCAACTTCATCCTTCGGGAGCAGAAAGAATCCCACTGTTAGATTACAATTCAAATGCATTTAGCATAAGGGTCGCAGCAGTTTATCAGCAGCACATAACCCTGACACCAAAGGTCTGTGAGTTTTCAGAAGCACAGTGAACGATCGTTGTAGGTATGTTTCTACAGACGATATTTGTTTACAGGCTGAACACTCTTTCGTTATTTTGCCCGGCGCGTCAGAGGCTGTGAGCTGATCTTATGGAGGTTTTTCAATCATGAGGGGCATGAATCGGGTAAGTAGATAAGTTCTTTTCGATAAGGTGGGGCAGTGCCGAACGACAGGGTATAAATCTGTTGTGGGCGCATGAGAATTTGAAAGGCAGTGAGGAGCAACGGCTTCATGCAGAGGATGGTGAGTGTCAGCAATAATTTGCCAGACGAGCTGTTGATGGCTGGTTCAATTCCAATTCTTTTAAGGAATTTGGACGCGTATTTGAATAGGAAGGGATTAGAGAGACATGAGTCAAGTGCATGCAATCGTGGCTGAATCAGTTGAGCTTATATGTTTGGAATGAACGAGTTCGACCGAGGACTTTGCTTTATCTAATGGCTCTATGATATTGCAGGTGAAATGATAAAAAAAATCAATAAAATATTGAAGTAAAATTGTCTGAAGTGCAATTCAAACAACTTCGGATAATTTTATTTTAATTACCTTTTTATTTATGTTTTTCCCTGTTCTGTACCGTACCTCTTATTTCTTGACAGTCTCTCATTCTGTCGCTTCCCACACTGTCAATCCAGCTTTCCTCTCCTCTTCCCCCTTTGCTACGCTTCTCCCCTGTTTTCAATTTTGCATCTGCTTCACCCATCCCCCACATATTTTGTCACATAGCACTAGCTTCAGCCTTGGTCATTCACGGCTCCTAATCTCCCTTTTATCTCTCCGTGCACTGTCATTATCACCTTTGCATCAGAAGCCTTGACTCACCTTCTCTCAGCCTGGTGTAAATAGCTCCCTAATTCTCCCCTTTTTTGTCTTTAACAAAGGGTCAGTTAGACTCGAAACGTTAGCTCTTTTCTCTCCTTGCAGATGGTGGCAGAACTGCTGAGATTTCCCAGCATTTTCTCTTTTGGTTTCAGATTCCATCATCTGGATGCCTTTCCATCTTGGAGTGGAATTCCTTCTTTTGAGCTTCTTGCTTCAATTGGTTGCAGGTCTGGCGTGCGACTGGTGATTCAGCAGACCATGAGGTGTTGGCCACTGACGTGGAGCCTTCGGCCAGGCGGATCTCGTAGGGGAGCTGTTGGTCTCGGAAGGCAGTCAAAAAAGTCAGAATATGTAACTTAATTAAGACACTGTACAGCATCGTTAGATTGTTTTACGCTCGCGTCTGCATGTGTGCTGGTGTTTGTACGTGGACTTGATCTATCACTACTCGAGATTTCCTTTCGCTAATATCTGCCTCACGTTATAAGCGTTCCAATTCAAATGTTCTATCTTTCCCGTCCTTTATTTCTCTCTCTCCTCCATCATCGACCTCAATATTTCCACCTGTCATTTACTAAAACTTCCTCCCCCAGGTAAACCACGTTCCTTGATCCACAACTCTGACTGCTTTACACACGCGAGGACGTAATTATTTCGCATATATTGCATTTTTGGTTGGCCCTTTCATGTACTGTGTGGACTGTCCTTTTGTTTGCTCTTGTCGGAGCGCATTTTTAGAGTAACTGGAAAAGTATTCAGCACTCTCTCTCTCTCTCTCTCTCTCTCTCTCTCACGCGGTACCGTTATTTTATCTCTTTGACTTGCTTTCTTACCTCCGGGGTCCCCTCTCGCATTGGACAGTCCGACTCAATGCCTTGGTTTTCGTCAACCGAGAAACCACGTATCCAGGACGCCTTTGGTGAGTCCAACTCAGCCAGTGGTGGCTCCAAGTCTAAAACCATCCTTAAATGTGCTATCTCTGAAACATTCCAGAGACGGTTGTTCCCTTCCCTTGGGCTTTGCTCTAATGCCACGCAAGAGTTCACTGAACCCTGTCCCTGCTTTATTTATTCTCTTAGAATGAGTTTCTATGTAGGATTACTTAAGTCACGATAGTTACCGCGATCATATTCGATCCGAATGCCGGTGCTTGTGTGATCGACAGATTCGGGGTCCTCTCACACAAAAGGGCCAATTGAGCGCTCGAAATGAAGAGAAACAACTTCATGGCGCTGGCGGCTACGCCTCCTAGGAATCTTCAGAATCCCACTCAGTCGCCTGGTACCGGGACGGGCCCCATAGGTTTACTGTCGTGGAAATTAAATTGACTTGACTCAACTCTTAGCAAGGGCAAAGAAAGGAGCTTTATTTAAATTCAGCAGAATTGACCCCAGCACTTTCATCTCAATGCCTCAATATCAGGGTTATCTGAGCATTGTTCAGATACTTGCCTTATACTGTTTCTTATCTAACACTCAAGGAAAACCACTGGGAAAACTCAAGTTGTTGTTCTCTCATCCCCTGGTCTTGGACATAACAGATTTTTTCTTCTTTCACTGTGTCCGACTCTCGCAAGATCGAGTTGAATGTTTGCAAAATTGAAACAGCGACAAGCTGGCCGCAAACCTCACCAAAGTATTGTTTACAAAGCTCAGCACAGCATTAAATGTTCCAAAATCATTCTCTTTCAAATTCCACACTGAATGGATAATTTTCCATAACAGTAACTAATAGGATTCATGATGGCACAGCGATAGATGTCATCTGAATGGACTTCACTCAGGCTTTCGACAAGTTTTCCCATGGGAGACTGATTAGCATGGTTAGATCTCAGCGAATATAGGGAGAAGTAGGCATTTGAATATTGAACTAGCTGAACGGTAGAAGGAAGAGTGTGGTGGCCGAGGGTTGCTTTTCAGACTGGAGGCCTGTGACCAGTGGAGTGCCAAAAGGATCGGTGCTGGGTCCTCGACTTTTCGTCGTTTTTATAAATGATATGGATGTGATCATATGAGGCATTATCAGTAAGCATGCAGATGACATCATCATTGGATGTGTCATGGACAGCAAACGAATGTTACCACAGATTACAACAAGATCTTTGTCAGATGGGCCAATCGGCTGAGAAGGGGCAGGTGATTAATTAAGGTGAATGCGAGGTGCTGCATTTTGGGAAAGCAAAACTCAGCAGGACTTTTCCACTTAACGGTCAGGACATATGGAGTGTTGATGAACAAAGATACCATGGAGTGCACGTTCATAGCTCCTTGAAAGTGTAGTCGCTGGTAGATAGGATAGTGAACAATGCGTTTGTTATCCTTTGCTTTATTGCTCAGAAAATTGCGTCCATTTTGCGGCTGTCCTGGACATTGCTTCGTTCCCTTTCGGAATATTGCGTACAATTCTGGTTTCCTTCCTACCTAATTCATGCGGTGAAACTTGAGAGGGTCCAGAAAGGATTTACAAGGATGTTGCCAGGGTTGGAGGCTTTGAGCTACAGGGAGAGGCTGAACTGGTTGGGGCTATTTTGCCTCGAGCGTTGGAGGCTGAGGGGTGACCTTATGGAGGTTTCCAAAGTTAGGAGGGTCATGGATAGGAAAAATAGCCAAAGTATTTTCCATGACGTGTGAGAGTCCAGAATTAGAGGGCACAAATTTAGGGTGAGAGTTGGATGAAATGAGAGAAATCTCAGTGGCAACTTTTTCACGCAGAGGATTGTACGTGTATAGAATCAGCTGCCAGAGGAATTGGTGGGGGTTGGTACAATTGCAGCATGTAAAATGCATTTTGAAGAGTATATGAATAGGAAGGGTTAGGAGGGTTATGGGCTGGCTGCTGGCAGGTGAACTAGATAACTTTGGGATATCTGGACGGCATGGGCGGCTTGGACCGAAGGCCTAGTTTCCTTGCTGGATATCTCTATGATTCTACGATTGCATGACTAGTTCACCACAGATCACACCAAATGGCCGCCTTTCCAAAGTCCGCAATTTCCCCTCCTACCTGGTTGATGAAGCCCTCCCAAACATCTCGTCCATTTCCTGTACCTTCACATTCGAAACACACTCCTCCAACCCCAAAAAAGGGCAGGGATTCCCTGGTTATCACCCTCCACCCCCAGCTACCTCTGCAGATTACATACAACCTTGGCCATTTATGCCACCTACAAACGGAACACAACACCAGAGATATTGGCCGTTTCTTTTGCCACCACAGGAATTGCAAAACCTATGCCCACACATCCCGCCAACCAGGGTCCACAGCCACAAAGCTGCCTGCCACATCATCAGTCTTTTACCGCCATTTCCTTACATGTCAGTTACTGTATCCATTGCCCCAGACGCAGTCTCATCTGCGTTTCGAAGACGGGATGCTGACTCGAAGAGCGCTTCAGGACTCCTGCACCAAACACGTCTTGGCCAAAAACTACCCTCCCACTCCACCGAGGACATGCCGGTCCTGGGCCTCCTACATCGCCACTCCCTTACCACCTGACTTTTGAGAAAATACACCTAATTTTCAGCCTCGGGAAACACCAGGTCCATGACATCAATATAGATTTCACCAGTTTCCCCATATCCCCTCCCCCCACCTAATCCCAGCTTCAAATTTCCATCGCAGCACCGCGCTCATGGCTTGTCCTACCTGTCCATCCTGCTTCCCTCTGACTTATCACAAGTTCCCCCACTTCCATCTACCTTTGGCACTCTCAGCTGCGTTCCCCCCAGCCCCACGCCCCTGCCATTTAACCTCTCCACCCGCGAGTCTCAAACCCTCAACACTAATGAAGGGCTTTTGCTGAAACTTCGATTTTCCTGCTTGTCGGAAGATGCCTGAACTGCTGTCCTTTTTGAGGAATATGTTCCTGACTAATCTCCAGCATCTGCAATTCTCCCTTTCAACGACGTCATTGAAGCAGTATTTTGAGTGCCAGCTTCATTTTATTTGTGTATTTCACGCTCTGTCCGCCCATAAATCTCAGGCACGACATCTGACCTTGTTCTTGATTGCAGATGCTGCTTGACATATACTGTTTTAATGACAACATTTTTAATATGTAAGTGTTATCTCGATTCTGTACCTTCATTCACAGTGTTATAACCTATCAACTGTGCATTAGCAGGAGTTAGCTGCAGTTTCCCACATATCAAAAAAAAATCTCCACATTACTGTTGATTCCTACAAGAATTCACTGTGCAAGAAAGAGAAAAGAACACCCTTAGTAACTTAAGAACAGCTGATGTTAAAAATCCCCACCTTCAACTGCTGCGGTCAGATCGACTTGACCCGTCCTTCTCCTGAGGAGTGCCGTGAGTTTAAAAAATGCTCTGACACAGATTCATGGGTTTTAATGAACAGATTCAACATTGGTGTAAAATTTGCCACCCTTCTTATTAAGTTGTGTTCGAAATGTGAACAGTTCTTAATCATACCAATCTAAGTGTGTAGAAAGTTCATGATTATCCTGCTGCATTCCTGCCCATTCCCCGTGAGAATTAACTGTCTTCTATAGAACATAGAACATAGAAAAATACAGCGCAGTACACGCCCTTCAGTCCTCGATGTTGCGCCGATCAAAGCCTACCTAACCTACACTAGCCCAATAACCTCCATATGCTTATCCAATGCCCGCTTAAATGACCATAAAGCGGGAGAGTTCACCACTGCTACTGGCAGGGCATTCCATGAACTCACAACCCGCTGAGTAAAGAATCTACCCCTAAAATCTGTCCTATACCTACCACCTCTTAATTTAAAGCTGTATCCCCTAGTAACAGCTGACTCTATTAGTAGAAAAAGGTTCTCACTGTCAACCCTATCTAAACCCCTAATCATCTTGGACACCTCTATCAAATCTCCCCATAACCTTCTTTTTTCCAATGAGAACAGGCCCAAGTGCCTCAGCCTTTCCTCATACGATCTTCCTACCATGCCAGGCAACATCCTGGTAAACCTCCTCTGCACTCGTTCCAATGCCTCCACGTTTTTCCTATAGTATGGCGACCAAAACTGCACACAATACTCCAGATGAGGCCGCACCAGAGTCTTATACAACTGCAACATGACCTCAGGACTCCGGAACTCAATTCCCCTACCAATAAAACCCAATACACCATATGCCTTCTTCACAGCACTATTTACCTGGGTGGCAACTTTCAGACATCTGTATACATGGACACCAAGATCCCTCTGCTCATCCACACTACCAAGTAGCCTACCATTAGCCCAGTAATCCATCTTCTTGTTACTCCTACCAAAGTGAATGACTTCACACTTAGCTACATTGAACTCCATTTGCCACCTTTCTGCCCAGCTCTGCAACTTACCTATATCCCGCTGTAACCTGCCACATCCTTCTTCGCTGTCCACAACTCCACCGACTTTCGTGTCATCCGCAAACTTGCTCACCCAGCTTTCAAGCCCCTCCTCTAGATCATTTATAAAAATGACAAACAGCAATGGTCCCAAAACAGATCCTTGTGGAACACCGCTCGTAACTGCACTCCAAGATGAACCTAGTCCATCAACTACTACCCTCTGTCTCCTTCCAGCCAGCCAATTCCTAATCCAAACCTCTAATGCACCCTCAATGCCATACCTCCGTAGTGTTTGCATTAGCCTACCATGGGGTACCATATCGAACGCCTTGCTAAAATCCATATACACCACATCTACTGCTTTACCCTCGCCCACTTCCTTGGTCACCTTCTCAAAGAACTCAATAAGGTTTGTGAGGCACGACCTGCCCATCACAAAACCATGCTGACTATCCTTGATCACATTATTCCTATCCAGATGTTCATAAATCCTATCCCTTGCAATTCTCTCCAAGACTTTGCCCACAACAGAAGTGAGACTCACTGGCCTATAGTTACTCGGGCTATCCCTACTCCCCTTCTTGAACAAGGGGACCACATTCGCTATCCTCCAATCTACTGGCACTATTCCCGTACACAATGACGACATAAAAATCAAGGCCAATGGCTCCGCTATCTCTTCCCTAGCTTCCCAGAGGATCCTAGGATAAATGCCATCAGGCCCAGGGGACTTATTTATTTTCATCCTTTCCAGTATTCCCCAGACCTCTTCACTATATACCTCAAGGTCATCCATTCTAATCACTTGTGGCTCAGTATTCACATCAGCAACAGTGTCCTGTTCCTGTGTGAATACTGGCGAAAATTATTGATTTAGTGTCTCTCCAATCTCCTCCGCCTCCACGCACAACTTCCCACTACTATCCTTGACTGGACCGATACCTACCCTAGTCATCCTTTTATTCCTGACATACCTTTAGAAAGCCTTTGGGTTTTCCCTAGTCCTACCAAGTAAGGAATTTTCATGTCCCCTTCTCGCTGCTCTTAGCTCTCTCTTTAGATCCTTCCTGGCTACCTTATAACTCTCAATCGCGCCAACTGAACCTTCACGCCTCATCTTTACATAGGCCGCCATTTTCCGTTTCACAAGGGATTCCAATTCCTTATTAAACCACGGCTCCCTCACAAGACCCTTTCCTCCCTGCCTGAATGGTACATACTTACCAAGGACGCCCAATAGCTGTTCCTTGAACAATCTCCACATATCATTTGTGTTCTTCCCTTGAAGCCTATTTTTCCAATCCACGCATCCTAAGTCATGCCTCACCGCATCATAATTTCCCTGATCCCAGCTATAACTCTTGCCCTGCAGTGCACACTTATCCCTCTCCATCACTAGAGTAAAAGTCACCGAGTTGCGGTCACTGTCCCCGAGGTGCTCACCTACCTCCAAGTCTAACACCTGGCCTGGTTCATTACCTAGAACCAAATACAGTATAGCCTCACCTCTTGTTGGCCTGTCTACATATTGTGTCAGGAAACCCTCCTGCACACATTGGACAAACACCGACTCATCTAATGAACTCGAGCTATACCTTTCCCAGTCAATATCTGGCAAGTTAAAGTCCCCCATAACAACCACCTTGCTACTTTCACTCTTCTCCTGAATCATCCGCGCAATACTTTCCTTTACTTCTCTCGGACTATTAGGAGGCCTGTAGAAAACTCCTAACAGGGTGACCTCACCTTTCCTATTTCTAACCGCGGGCCAAACTACCTCAGATGGCAAGTCTTCCTCCATTGTCATTTCCACCGCTGTAACACTATCCTTGACAAGCAATGCCACACCTCCCCCTCTTTTACCCCCATCTCTGACCCTGCTAAAACATTTAAACCCTGGAACCTGCCACAACCATTCCTGCCCCTGCTCTACCCACGTCTCTGTAATGGCCACAACATCGAAGTCCCAGGTACCAACCCACGCTGCAAGTTCACCTACCTTATTTCTTATACTTCTGGCATTGAAGAATACACACTTCAAGCCACCTTCCTGTTTACAGGCACTCTCCTTCGAGATCGATGCCTTGTTCCTAACCTCCCTACACTCAAGGTCCTGTACCCTAAAGCTACAGTCCAGGTTCCCATGCCCCTGCAGAGTTAGTTTAAACCCTCCCGAAAAACACTAGCAAAACTCCCCCCTGGGATACTGGTGCCCCTCAGGTTCAAGTGTAGACCATCCTGTTTATAGAGGTCCCACCTTCCCAAGAAAGAACCCCAGTTGTCCAGAAACCGGAAACCCTCCCTCCCGCACCATCCCTGTAGCCACGCATTTAACTGTTCTCTCTCCCTATTCCTCGACTCTCTATCACGTGGCACAGGTAACAAACTAGAGACAACAACTCTGTTCGTTCTAGCTCTGAGCTTCCAACCTAGCTCCCTGAAAGTCTGCCTAACATCCTCACCCCTCTTCCTACCTATGTCGTTGGTGCCAACGTGGACCACGATCTGGAGCAGCTCCCCCTCCCCGTTAGGGTCCAGGAAAACACGATCAGAGACATCATGTACCCTTGCACCTGGGAGGCAACATACCAATCGTGAGTCTCTGTCGCCCCCGCAAAACGGCCTATCTGTGCCCCTCACTATTGAGTCCCCAATATCTATCGCTCTACCTTTCTCCACCCTTCCCTTCTGAGCAACGGGGACAGGATCCGTGACAGAGGCCTGAACCTCGTTGCTTACTCCTGGTAGATCATCCCCCCCACAAGTATCCAAAACGGTCTACTTGTTCTTGAGGGGAATGATCGCAGGGGGTCCCTGCACTGGCTGCTTCCTCCCACTCCCCCTCACTGTCACCCATCTCTCCTTAACTTTCGGAGTAACTACTTCCCTAAAGCTCTGATCAATGACCACCTCTGCCTCCCGAATGATCCGCAGTTCATCCAACTCCAGCTCCAGTTCCCTAACACGGTCTTGGAGGAGCTGGAGATGGGTGCACTTCTTGCAAGTGTAATCACCAGGGACGCTAATGGCTTCCCTCACCTCATACGTGTTGCAAGAGGAACATTGCACTGCCTTCGCTTCCATCCCTCTAAAAGATAAACTTTAAACAACTAGATCTAAAGAAACAAACAAGCAAAATGCAGCACTTACCTGCTTACCTTCTGATTGGTTAAAGATAGTTCCTTACGGGAGAATGTGTCACTGTATCGATGATGTCAAAATGCAGCCGCATTGTCTGGGACACATAAATCGTTTCATGTCCGGCTTTTCCTCGAAGAGTAACATTTATCTAGGACCCATTCCAGTGCAGGTTTACTGTGAAATCACACGTTCTTCATTTCATATATAACACATCATATCATCACATTTACTGAAAGCTAAACATCGTGGTATGTCCGAAATTCCAGGTGCATTTATTAAAATGAATGTCAGTCAAAACAGCTGTCTCCGTCGTCCTGCCCTGATTGGTCGTGACGAGATTATCAAATGTAGCTTCCTAAAGCATACTTTATTGGCAAACAATCGAAATATCTCCAAGGAGGCATATCGACGTGTTCAAATCATCTCACATTTCTCGACTTTAATTGTAATCTGGGTGGATACTACATTCAAAGGTTCTCCTAAAGTACATAAGAAACAAGTTCTTTCATTGTGATTGTCACTTTGAACAACTATTTCATAACTTTATTTGTAAAACAGGAAGTTCCTTGGTAGATTTTAACTTGCAGGGTTACTGGGATAGACCAACACCTGACACTTGCTCTAAAGAGAGCCAATATGACCCAGATTCCTCTGCTCCTCCACACTGCCAGGAATCCTTTAACCCTGTGTTCTGCATTGAAAGTCGCACTTCCAAAGTGAACGACTCCACACTTTTTCGGGTTTATCTCCATCTGCCACATATGGCAATGTTTCATTGCAATCCACAACAGCCAATTACACTATCGACAACTCCAACAACCTCCATGTCATCGGCAAACTTACTACCTCACCTTTCTTCTTCCTCATCCAACGCATTCATAAACATCGCAAAGAGCAGAGCCCCCCTCACCGATCCCTAACGAATATCACTGTAAACCGACGTCCACGATGCCCTATCCAATACTCTTCAGTGTGCACTTGATGGTCACTGTTTGTGAGTAAATGTTTTTATCTAATTTATTAAGCCTGCCAAAGTAAACGTTGACAGATGAAAATTAACTCAGTATGTCCTGCATTATTTTATCGCTTTGGAAAGTTAAGGAAATACTTCTACCCCTAAATTATCGTCCTACATTAAAAAAGGTAATCATGGTGAAGGAAAAAACGGACGTCAATCAGTACATGGTATAGATTTCGTGAAGGATTGAAACATTTCAAATCTGTCGCTTCTGTCTCTTCATGTATTCTCCACTCGCCAATATGTTTACTTATCATGAATAAAATTAACAGCTATAGTCAATGTTCTAAAACATTTATCATCTGCATGGCTGCCAAAATGTCACAGCAGATCGGATGATTGTTTGAGTCATTTCCAACACAAGGAATGAATGAATGGCTTCTCACCGGTGTGAACACACAGGTGCCTCAGCAGCGTGGCCGCCTGAGAGTATCCTTTCCCACACATACAGCAATTTTCCTACAGAGTGGTGCAAGTGTGGAATGAGCTGCCAGAGGGAGGGGTAGAGGCTGGTATAAGCACAAAGTTTATAATGCATCAGGATTGGTAAATAAGTAGGAAGGGGTGAGAGAGATATGGGCCAAATGCTGACAGATGAGATGAAACTTATTCATGGTATATTGTCAGTGTGGACAAGTTGGACTGAAGGATCTGATTCTGTGTATTCAATTTCTATGAATCTCTCTCTCCCTCTGTCTCTCTCTCGGTCATGTCTCGCTGCGATCTTATCACAGTTCAGACAGGAAGGTGAGATTAGGGCTGTGGTCAGTGGAATTTGGATTCCTCCAACTTCTAACCATTTTTACATAATCATATCCCTAGGGGTGGGTAAAATGAAGTCTACTCTTGTACTGGCAGACTTCGAGTTTGTCCCATGCAGTGAAGGTGTGTGTGTGACAAAAACATGGGGGGTGTGTAAGATGGGGAGTGGGAGGATGTATGTGAAAAACATGCAGAGGCTGTGTGAGACCTTACAGGGAAGATGTATATGATCAGACAGGTAGCGCATGTGTGACAAAAACAGGCAGGATGTCCTCAAATATCAGAGAGGTTTTAGATTATTTATTTATGTTCGGACTTGCCATTGAATGTTTTGATAAACAGTTTGCATATTCAGCTGCCATTTTATTTGTTTCTGGAAGTATTAGCATGAAATAAATTAAATATAATCCCTCTGCACTGACCCTCCGACAGTGTCCCAAGCACCCACTGTCCCAACACTGAACGGGCGACGATGGCACTTACTCAGCACTGAACCTGTGACTCTACCCTCTCGCTCAGTACTGACCCTCCATCAGTGCCTGCTCCCTCAACACTAACCCTCTGACTGTGCCCACTACCTCAGAATTGATTCTATTACAGTGACCGGTCCTTCAGCACTAACCATCTGAGAGTTTCTACATCCTCAGTCCTGATGCTCTGACAGCGTCAGCTCCCTCAGCACTAACCTCCAAAAGCGCCTGCCCCTTCAGCACTAACCTTTTGCACTGCAAAGAGAAAGCGTTGTTCCGTCAGTTCCGGTCCTCTGACAATGCAAACTTTCTTGGCTCCCTCATTAGAGACTGGTCCTGGTGTACTACTTTAATCACTTGCACAGTGTTCAGAAGTTTCGAAGCAGCCAAAGATATCATCTGTGAATTGCTGAGCCAAATGATAATAGCAGTCTCCTGCGAGTGAGGGAAACAGAGCGAGGTGAGCAGTAAAAGTATTTGTCACTCTCAACTTTGATGAATTCCTGCCTCATCCTCAACACAGGTCCATAAACTGCGGCCAGACAGCCTCTTATTAACAGTCACAGGCCACATTGGATTTGTTACTGGATTTGGATTGGCCCGGTGTTATATGTGAAGGTAGGTGAGCAATTTGGTGATCGTGAACACAGTTCTGTATGTATACGTAAGCAAAAGAATGCGATAGTTATGTCCTCCAGGGAGAGAGTAAATCTGAGGGAAAGGCAATTAGAATGAAATTTGGCAAGATTTAGTTTGCACTAGATGTGGAATGAAACGGATGGAATGAGCACAATTGAAATGTGGAGCTTATTCAAGGAACTGATATTGTATGTACTTGATGAGGATGCACCTGTCAGTTATGAAGGAAGTTGTCGAGCGAAGCGGCCGTGGCTTACTAAGGAACTTGAAGCTCATGTCAAGAGAAAGTAGGAGGCTTATTTTAGCATTTGACGTGAAGGTTCAGTTAGGGCGATTGAGAGTTACAAGTTAGTTAGGAACGACCTGTACAGAGTCTCATGTCATAAAAGGCAGGAGAGGACATGAGAAGTTGCTTGCGGATAGAATCTTAGAAAACCCTAAGGCTTTCCACGTGTGTGTGAGGAATCAAAGAACGACTAGAGTAAGATTAGGACTAGTCAAAGAGAGTAGTGATGAATTGTGTGTGGGGTCATAGGAGGTAGGAAGCCGCCAAACAAATATTTTTCGTTAGTATTCATATTGGTTTAAGACAATATTGTCGAGGAGAACCTTAGATACAGGTTACTAGCCTGGATGGAAATGTGATTTACAAGGAGGATTTTATAACAATTCTGGAAGGTTTGAAAATAAGTAAACCCCTGAGTCGGCTGGGATCTATCCAACGATTTCCTGGGAAGCCAGTGGGGAGATTGCAGAGCCTTTGCCTTTGATCTTTATTTCGAGATTGTCTACAGGAATAGCACTCGAAGATTGGAGGATAGCAAAAGTTGTTCCCTTGTTGAAGAAGGGGAATACAGATGACCCAAGTAATCAGAGCCCAGTAAGCCTTACCTTTCTTGTATGAAAAAAATATGGAACTGAGTATGTGACATTGCATGTATAATCCATCAGCCAGCAATAATTTGATTTCAGAGGGTCAACATGGTTTCGTGAGTTTTTCGAGATGGTGACCAAGCATGTGGATGAGGGTAGCCATTTGATGTGGTGCACATGACGTCTGTAAAGCCTTTGATAAGCTTCCACATGGTAGGCTGTTGGAGAAAATGCAGAGGCATGTGATTGACGATGAATTCGCAGTTTGGATTAGAACCTGGCTTTGTGTGAGAAGGCAGCAAGTGGTGGCTAATGAAAAATATTCATTCTGGAATCCGGTTACGAGTGATTTGGCACAAAGATCTGTTTTGGGATCACTGTTGTTTGCCATTTTCGTAAATGACTAAGACGCAGGCATAAGTAGATGGGTTAGTAAGCTTGCAGATAACGCTAAAGTTGGTGGAGTAGTGGACAGCGCAGAAAAATGTTGCAGGTTGCAGGGACGCTTGGACAAACTGCAGAATTGGTCTTAGAGGTGGCAAATGAAGTTCACTGAAGCTAAATGTGAGGTGACTCACTCTTGAGAAAAATAACAGGAAGGCAGAATACTGAGTTAATGGAAAGATTCTTGGTAATGTGGATGTGCAGAGTGACCTTGGAGTCCATGTACATAGTTTCCAGCCAGGATGATTTTCCTTTGGATTACTGATAGTGTCGAAACAGGCCTTGAGGCCCAACAAGGATACACCGAGCCGCCGAAGCGCGACCCATTTTCCTACACTTTCCCCTTTACCTCAACTTCACATTTTTTTGGATTGTGAGGGCAAAACCGAGCATCTGGCAGAAACCCACGGAGAGAATGTGCAAAGTCCACATCGAGAGCCGCTAGAAGCGAGAATTGAACGTGGGTCTGCAGTACTGTAATACAACAGGATGCACCACTGTGCTACTGCGAAAGAGTGCATTGCTGTCGATTTCATTGGTACAGGAATGAGTTCCTGAGCTACAATTTCATGCTGCGACTATACAAAACACTTGTGTGGCTCCACTTCGAATATTTTGAACTGCCTGGTCGCCCCATTCCAGGAAAGATGTGGAAGCATTTGAAAAGTTGCAGATGAGATTTAACAAGATATTGCATGTTCTGGAGGAAAAGTCTTACCAGGAAAATCTGAGAGACTTGGGTCTGTCCTCATTGGAAATAAGAAGTCTGAGAGCGGATTTGATATAGAGTTATAAGTTTTTGCAAGGTTTTTTAAACTCAGGTTGAGGTTCAGGGTGTAGGTCTGCTCCCTGAGCTGCAGGTTTGAATGAAACATGCAGCTCAGCGATCAAACCTACTCCCGAGAATTATAAGAGGATTAGATAGGGTAGACTGTGGAAGTCCTTTACTAAGGAAGATGATGTCAACTTGTACGAGTGGTCATAACTACAAATTGAGGATTTATAGGTTGCAGCCGGATGTCAGAGGCAGGCTCTTTGTTTAGAGAGTAGTAAGGGTGTGGAATGCCCGGGCTGTCAATGTCGTTAACTCAGCTAAATTATGGAGATTTAAACAATCCTTGGATAAACACATGGAGGATGATGGGATAATATAGGGGGATGAGCTTAGTTCACAGGTCGGTGCAACATCGAAAGCCAAAGGGCCTGGGCAGCGCTGTATTGTTGTATTGATCTATGTTCTAAAGCTAAATCTCCTCATCGGGGGCCTCCAACCCATGGCATCAATTAGGATTTCACCAGTTTCCACATTTCTCCTCCCCCACCATCCCTCACTTCAAAACCTCCAGCTCAGCACCGTGCTTATGACCTGTCCCATCTGTGCCATTTCCTTCCCAACCATGTGCATCACCCTCCTCTCCAAACTATCAACTTTACAACCTTCTCCGTGCACCTAGTGCTTGCCCACCCACCCAACCTGTCACGATCCATTTCCATATTCCGCTGTCCTCATCGCAAAATGTCCTCCCACCCATTGTGTATCGTCAGTAAAACTGGGCACATTTCACTCTGCCAATTCCACCAAATCATTAAGGCAGATATAAATCATTGCAGTCCTATGACTGATCATTCCACCATTTTACTAATTACATCTTTACAACTTGAAAAATTCGCAAGAATCCAGATTATGTGTCTTCCATGAAATAAACAACGGACAATCCTGGTCTTGTTTTAACACAACACCGTGAACCTATACATTGTGTAATGGCTTTTGATATGGTCTCTTATGGAATGACTACTAACATTTGATCAACTCTGCCTGTAATATGATCAAAGAACTCTGGCAAAGTTCTCAAGTGTTTTTCCTTTCAAGAATTAATGTTGACACAGTTTGACTCCAATCATCTTTTCTCAACGTCCTGCAATTTCTTTCTTCACAATTGTCTCTCGCAGTTTCCAAATGTCAGATACGATATTGAAACAGATGGAAGCCATTCGTCCAATCAGGTCAGCTCCACCTTTTAATGAAGTCATGTCTGATTTGGTTAATTGTTAACTGCACTTTTCCGCATATCCCCATTCTTTTTGATTCCCAAAGTGACTAATTGGGAGGCCGTCTCAGGCTTGATTATACTCAGCCTTGACACCCCTTCATTGGAAAGAATTCTGCAGATTTGCTACTCTCTGAAAGACGGAATGTCGTCCTCATCTGTGTCTTAAATGATTGACGGTTCCCCTAAGATTAGGCTCTATATACTCTTCGAAAATTTCGTTTTTCATTAAATATATTTAGTCCCAGTCCTCTGGAAACTGACCCTGATTGTTGGCAACATTTCCTACAGAACATCAACCCACACATCCGCACTGCGCCCACCCCCATCATTATAAACAGACCATAAAAGACTACAGTTAACCTTCTTTGTTCCAAAGAGAAGAATCCCAACCTCAGTAATTTCTCGACAAAAGGGGTTTGCTCTTCGCTGGACATAATGCAAGGCGGAGGATGGTGAAGATATTTTGGGAAAATATCGCCAGTTGTTAAGTTAAAGAAAACAAGGAAAAATAACAGTAAACGCATGTCTCCAGCTTTGGAAAACTTTATAATCTCTTTGGGAAGCGAAATCAGAGGTGAAAGAAGGGTGGATTGCTCCACTTAACATAGCCAGTCTTGAAGAGGCCGCGACATTGACTCTGTTGTTCTCTGGACATGAACTGATCTGAGACCTTGAAAGGATTTTCCCTCCTGCACGTCAGGATTTCAAACCTCGCCACAGCTACAAGACCACGAGAAGACTCGGGTACAAACAAGTTAAGAAAAAAGCCTCGAAGAGAGCGGGAATCCTTTTGTAGAAAAGTTGGTTGCTGTGACGTGGATGCGTTTGCAGCTGGTACAGGATTGTTGCCATTTCACTACAGTGAATGTCCCAGGATTTACTGTTTTTGGATCGTGCAATGAGTAAGTTTACCCGTCTCTGTTGCGTAATTGGTCAACACGTTCATCCATTAACCGAGCAGTTGGTGGTTTGGGACGTTCCAGGGTCGGATCTCTCACTGCTCATACTTCATTGGTTTTCTTTCCTGCCCAGCTCCGGGATTTTAATGGGATCAGGAAAATGTTCCCCAAACAGGAATCTTATCCAGAATCGCAAAGGAATTTCTTTATCGTTTTAATGGCTAATGCAAAGGACTGTGGATGTTGGGAATGTGAAAAAAAATAGAAAATTCTGGGGAATGTCAACAGGTTTGTCAGTACAACTGGGAGAAAACGGAGTTCTGAGAACGTTCTGAAGAAGTTTTGAAACGTTGAATCGCCTTTTCCCAGCCCAGCTCCTGCTCGACCTGCTGAGTATTTTTCTGCATTTTCCGCCGTCGTTTAAGCTGAATATAGATCCCACCTATCGGGGTGGAACACCCAGACCCACTTTGTCGCGACATTTCATCGATTTGAAAGCTGTGGGTTTTGAATTCAAAGAAACCAAACCATGATTCACTACTGCTAAGCTCCCCCGGGACAGAGACCTGGAAATGAGAACTCTATGCATGCATTTGTAGTTGTGGCCGAGTGGTTAAGGCGATGGACTTGGAATCCATTGGGTATTCCCACGCCGGTTCGAATGCTGTCAACTATGGCGAAGTTGGGTAGCCTTTCGCTTTTGGAGATTCAGATCACGGCGGGGAGAATCACTTCATCCTGTTCATGAATGGTGCAAATCTCCAGTTCACTCAATGAACTGCACAGGTGCACACTTGTTTTGCCAAATTTGTTTAGACTCGTTATGACACAGCATAAACCCTCCAGCTTACGATAAAACCAGTAACACAGAAATGATTTATGCTGTACAGGAATCTGCAACAATTCGATTGGCCAAGAACTACACGAAGTAAAAATTCAGCACTTCATTTCTAACGTAAGAGAGAGATTAATTAACAAACCAATGTATTTCTATTACCCATTTTGATGTTCCATTCGATAATGCTATTCAGATAAAACTCCCACTTAAGGTTTACAAAACAGCACTTCTTTATCAAAACCAGGCAGCTGTGGGTTCTTGTCTTCGGATCTTCCTGTCTCTTCTTTGTCCCTGTTGGGAGATTCTGTGTCAAAGATCACGGATCGAAAAGTTATGTTCCACATATATTTTTTTTTCAAGAAGATTGTTACATGCAAGGTCTTGGCAGTCCTCCTCTCAACTGTTCAATGTCCCCCATTTCATACCCCAGAGCATCTGATTGGGTCCCTGTTTATTTTTAAAGACTTTCAAGAGACGCAATTAAAATTTGAATTGAAATTTATATATTTTCCTGATTAAAATTTAAACTGAGTGGCCAAACTCGAACTATTTATGTCTCCAGGCAATGAACGAATTGAATTGTTAGACCCAGGATTACGTCGTCGTCTTATTGAGAACACTTTTTTTTGTGTCTGGTTGTTCTGCTGCTTTTAAATCTCTTAAATGTTCACTAATATGTTTAAAACACATCGCCTCTACAGGAAACAATGAACCATCATAATGAAGATATGTTTTCATTTTTATTTTTAAATACTTTACCCTAACATATCGATAAATTTCATACAATTTCGGTTAGTTTTTTTCTATATAAACATATAAAACATGAAATAAAGACAATCTCATCTGAACACCATCAGTTGAATCTGCGATAACGTATCTGTGATTTCATTCTACTGACCCACAACATGCATGATTTTTAAAGTGAACGTCTCTTCCATAAGAAGCCAACGAAATAGTCTCATATTACTACATATATACAACGTTTTAGCGGATTGTGGTCTGTGTACATAACCTCTCCGATCCGTCATTCGTGGCACATACATTACATTTGTAACGCCAGTACCAAACTCAATAGTTTTTTTTCCGATTGTGGAGCATTTCTTCTGATAGATGTTGATTTTCTATGAAAAGTTATCAACTGGCAGTTCTTCCCCATGCTCATTTTTCCCGTTGGAGTACACCTCCAACTCTAACGACCACCGATGGCTACTTTAAAAGTTTTTTTAGATGTTTGGTGCAGGTAATACTGGTTTGGTGGTTAATATCGGCTTCAAATGGTCAATTGCCACGTGACATGTTGCTGTACACCGAAAAGTAGTGTTTTTCTTCAGCAAATCGGTTAACGATGCCACTATACTAGTACAGTTTGGAACAGACTTCTGATAGAGTCCGCCGAGTCTGAAGAATTAAAGAAACTCATTCTTCGAGGTTGATCATGGCAATTCCTCAGAAGCCTTCGTCCTCACGTTCTGGAGGGTGCTCAACCTGCCATGACCGATGTTACATCCCAAGAACATCATCTCTGCTTCCGTGAATTCTATTTTTGATATGTTTGTCATCAGTTTCGCTTCTCGTGGTCGTTCAAAGAGCTCTGCCAACAGACCCTTGTGATCATTCCTTGAATTGCTAAGGATCACTACATCGTCCAAATAGATTACACAATTTGTCAACCCGGCCACAACTCTGTACAAGTGTCTTTGGGTTGCCGGGCTTGTTCTTCATTCAAAAGTTCATCACTTTAAACTGATATAGCTTATATGGAGTTACAAGTGCAGAGATTTGTTCACCAACTTTGACAATGGTACCTTCCAGTACCGACGCATTACGCCCGACTTGGTGATGTAACTGGCTTGTCCGACTTTCTGGATGCAGTCCTCCAATCTAGAAGTTGGATATGAGTTCGATTTTGTAACGGCATTGGCCGTTCCATAATCCACACGAAATTCAACACAAATCATCTGGTTTGGTAACTAAGACAATCAGCGAACTCCACGTGCTCTGGCTTGGTTCAATGATGTTCTCGTCGAGCATGGTGCTCAACTGCATCTAGTCCTGTTAGCCTTTGAGACGATTAAGTCGAGAGGGATACTGCTTTATCGCAGCAGAATTCCCCACATCTACTTCGTGTTCAATTGCTTTCGTCCTCTCCATGTGATTCTTGCATGTACCCTGACTCTGTGGGAACAAAAAATCTTTCAACACTGTTCTATGCTCCTGAGACAGACAGCTTTCTAATCCATCCAACTCCTCAAGGACTTCATCATTTTAGAATCTGTTTTGAGGTACATCAAAATTCAAAGCAACTGAAATCGATTCCTCACTCTGCTGGGCAGTAACGAACAATTCTTCCTCCAGTTCTTCCTTTGATGTGTAATACGTTTTCAACATGTTCACATGACATACCCAATACAGTTTTATTTTATATCTGACATCTTTGCTAAATAGTTCAACTGACTCAACTTTTTCACAGAGACCAGTAAACCCAACTTTAAAGGGATCACCTATGATTGGTAACAGTACTGACAAGTTATCCCCGTGGGAAAACTTCTGGGTCCCAGATTTTTATCTGCCACCTGCGTAATTCTACGCTGTGCCATCTTTGGGTGCTGTTCTGCTGAATCACCGACCAAATTTAGTCTCTCCCTGACTTTCGATACATGATTTAATTATGTGATCTTCGACTTTGACCCTGTCATTTGTTTCCTTAATTAATTCCAAAGGGCAATCACTTCATGTGCGAATATGAACTAAAAAGGAATTGAGTAAATGGATTCGTTTGGAACATTCTTAATGGCAAACAATACGAATGGGATATCTTTTTCCCAATCATTCAGGTAATCTTGACAGTACGCTCTCTTCAAGTTCTTCAAGGCCTTAAGACATCTTTCTAAAGCTCCCAAGGATTCAGGAAGATATGCACTAGATTTAAAAGTGTTGTATCTCAGCTATCAATAACCTCCTTAAACAGTCGAGCAGTAAAATTTGACCCTTAGTCCGACTGAATCTGACTAGTTAGGTCATAGTGTATGAAGAAAGCTACTAACTCCTCGAACAGAATTATGGCCTTGATACTCCTGGAAGGAATTGCCATTGGAAATATGGATAGCACATCCATTGTAGTCAACAAGCACTGGTTCTGACATTTAGTTCTCAGGAGGGGATGCACGCAATCAGTTATAATCCACCTGAAAGATTCTTCAACTGTGGTAATTGGCAACAAAGGCGCGTTTTTATTGCCGCCTGATGCTTACCTGCCATTTGACATGTATGACACTGTCAGAAAAATCCAACCACATCCCGTGTGCATTCCAGGCCAATAGAAAAGTTTAGTATTTAGCTTGCATGTTTCGTATCCCTCGGTCACCCCCCATAGGCAGTTCATGTGCTACCCATAACACTTCCTCTTAGTGTGGTATTTGCATCACAATCTTGTGTACTTCGGCCCACTACAGAAATCACATCAAGTAGCGTATCAGCTGACCTAAACTCAACTTCTTCATCATTCTTTTTACTTGTCACTTGGTGCTGTGACTATTGAGAGTGCAATCTGTTTAACACACAGTCTGGGAAAATAGAAAGATATTTCTGTTTTAACTCCTCAGTTTCTTCGTCTTCCTTGGGCTTCTCCACAATAAGGGGAGTCACTTCCAAATTGGATCTTGCCAAATCTTTTCGAAGCACAAGCTGAATTCATGGAACTGACACTCTGTCTATCATGCCCAGCGTAAATTTCCCCGGCTTAAATTGATGCTCCAACCTGATCTTACATAAGGGAACGCTAAATTTCTACTCATATATCCCACAAATTACGACACTCATGGGAAACAGATATGAAAGGGTACATATTCGCCCATCCCTTACTACCAGCGACTGGTTAGATCCTGTCACTCTCAAAATTATAGCTTCTTGTCTTCTCCCCCGTTCTTTCTGAGTAAACGTTACCACAGCGGCAGATTCTTTGTAGAGATCAGGTAATAACTCCATAACCAGCCCCTGCCGAGGCTGCACATCCGTCTGCAGCTTCTCAGCTCTTCTTGCGGTCTCCTGTATTACCTTCATTAATGCCACCAGTTTAGCTTCTTTAAACACTTTTATTTTCCACAACGCCTTTAATTAACGACAAGTACTGTGTCTTTATGTATTCAACTTTGCCAGAATGGAAACAGCTGAGGCCTTTCACCTCCTTTCCACTCTCTTGGACTTCTTTTTTCCCTGCTCTAATATCTTGCAAGTGCGACCGGTTCTTTGGTTAGTAATGCAGAATCTCCCCTTCTGCCAATTTCGATCCTCCACAGGACGAATATCTGTTCAAAAGCTTGTCTTATGCATCAGCATGTACGCATCTACTAATTCTGCTCCCCTTCTGAATTTCCGAAATCTTTTTTCTTCCACGTGAATTCTTGCAATCTCTAAAAGTGTGTTTTTGAACTCCTCCAGCAGAATTATCTCTCTAATAGCCTGAAATATCCTCTCTTTATCCAAATAAGAATCCATCCATCAAAAGTATTGTGTTTATTTCTTTTTAACTCAACATAAGTCTGACCTGTGTTTCAGAAACGCTCTCGATATACAACTGGTACCGGTTCAGAAGCACTGAAAGGAGCCTGTTTTACTCATTCATAATCTTTTCACACCTCACCTAATATCATACCAAATCCCTTACTCGCTCTGACTTCGAGTTTAGTCTGAACTCGCATTACCCATAAATCTTCGGACCATTTCATCTGCCAAGCCATGTTTTTCCTTGAAATGAAGAAGACTTCAACATCATCCTCATTAAAATGTTATGGAGTTGTGATGCATTTACATATATCACTAATTTCTCTTTTAATTTCCATCCTGTTAACTTGACTTTGCTGACAAAATCGCAACTTCTCAAGTGCAAGTTTTCTCTCTCCTTCTCTCTCTTCTCTGTTTCTTTCTTATCTCCCTTTGCTCATCCAAGGAACTTCTCTCTCTTTTTCCTCCCTCTCTATCTCCCTTCTCTCTGTTTCTCTGTCTCTCTCCTTAACTTCTCTCACTTTTCTCATTCTTCTCCCCCCTTTCTTTCTCTCTCCCTCTCGTTTTCCTCTCTCTCGCTTTGTTTATCTTCTCACTCCACTTTCCTCGAGACTAATTTAATTTTTTCTACCTCAACTGCACTAAGTTGTTTTTTTCCATCACAGCTTATTGTTTGAGTAATTCCTTTAACCGCTTTATTTTGCCCTTGGTTAATCCCAAATCTAACTTATTTGTTAATACTATAAGTATGGCCTTTTCTTTCATTCTAAACTTTCTTGGCAAATTTGAGAATCATCTTCAAATCTCAGAACGTCTGTTGCAATTTTAAGACATTTCTCTCTCTTATATTTAATCAACCACAAGTCTCCAAATTTAATCACTTTGTCTCACTTGCGTTTTATTTAAAGATCTAATATACTAATCTGGAAGTGTTTCAATTTGCTGGGAATTTTCGTTTCCCCAAATCTATTCAAATTTGTCAAAACAGGTTCAAATCCAGGACGAGCCCCAAGATAGTTAGGACACAAGGTAAACACTCCCGTGAAATTTTAAACCAGTAACACAGAAAATAATTATCCCGTGCAGTAATCTAAAATTTCGCGTGGCAGAGGGCAATTTAAAGTAAAAATTAACAACGTCATTTCTGAAAATATAACAGAGAATATGTAACGAAACACTATCGACAATTTCTTTCTCTAAACTATCTTTCAACTTCCCTTCGATAATACTAGTCCAATACACTCCCCACTAAGATTGACAAACAACACTTCTCATCTTAAAAAAACTAGCAGCAGTCGGTGCTTGTCTTCGGAGCTTCTAGTGTCTTCTTTTCCCTTTGTTTGCAATTTTTGCGTCACCAATTACTGAACCAAAAGGTACTTTTAAGAGATATTTCTCAGCAGTCTGCTAAATGCTGGACCTTAGCAGTTCTCTTCTGAACTGTTCAATTATTCCGTTCTTATACCCAAGAGCATCTGATTGTTTCATTGGCTTTTAACATTGTCAATCAAATCAAATCAAACTTGTTTGGAATTAATTTCGTTTTTTTAAGATATATTTTAAACTGGTTGGCCGAATGCAAATTTGTTTTTCATTTCCTGGCAATGCTATAATTGAGTTCTTCAAACCAGTGTTACTTTGTGGCGTTTTGAGAACACTTTATGCTGTGTCCGGTAGTTCTGCTACTATTAAGTCTCTGAAAGGTGCACCGATATCTTCATAAGACCAATGAGCCAAGTGTTGGTAAATGAGTCGAGAACAGTGTGCAAATAGGCCAAAAGACATTCTCTGTGCTGGAGAATGACCCACTGCGGTGAACCCCCATGCTGAAGTGCTAGGACAACATCTGCAAAATATACCTGAGCCGTGAAGGAGTGGATTCGACTCTCCTCTGATCTTTCTGTCAGACAGGATATCCATTGGAACGTTCGGACTGGGTATACAGTACCAGGCACGGTGCATATTCCTTGAATTAGTCCCTTGGGGAATCAGGAAGATAAAATCCTGATCATAGACCAGCTGTGTGCAATTCTTTCGCTTCTCAATAACCAACGTGTTATATAACCCTGGTCCTTCCTTCACATACTGCCTGCGTTTGTGTAAAAGAGATATTTGTCCTCGCAGCCTGGCACTCAGAGGGAGATGCACGTGCGATGGAACAAAACCAGAAAGAGATGTGACATGGAAGTGTGTCATGTGCCAATTGTTTAGCCTGAGAATTTGTTTTTGCCGGCTGCTATCCTATCATATTGCCGGAGACACAGGGATTGGACTTGTAGGTTTTTTGGAAATTGCAAGTTACACATGAGTACCGTGTGTGACTATTTAAGCGCACTGTCCATGTTCACTTCAACATTGTCTGGAGAAGTGTCTGGAGTTCCACCTAAAGCTGCCTTTTTCCTAGAAACTCACGGACGTGAAACACAAGGAACTGGTAGAACCTGAAGACCTTTTCCCCTCCGGAAGTAGGTTTGCCTACTTCCAGAAACTCAACCGGTACTACAAATCTTCTCAAACCTCTGCCCCTGTTGGGATTGTGCCTGTGTGACTCCCTCTGTTGGTGAAAAAGAGGATCGATTCAGCAAGGGTATTTCAACACAGTGACACCATGTCAAACGTCTCTCCATTTGTTGTGTCATTTAAGATCACAGGGATAATCCTATTTACACTTGACCGGGAGACATCAGAACACGCAAAATTATGGGCCAAATGGAAACGGGGACTAGAATACATGGATAACTATGAACAAAACAGCATAGAGGGCTGAATGGACAATTGTCACGTTGTAACAAATAATGTAGGACCGGGAGAAACTGGTCTGCAGCGTAAATGATCAGAACTGAAATATCAAAAGCAGTGTAGGTTTGCTCAATGAGCTGTAAGTAAGAGATCCAGACGTTTCATTATCTGGCTAGGTAACATCATCAGTGGGACCTCGAAGTGTAGCGAAACTGTTGTCTCCTTGCTTTCAATTTATACATTTGTCCTGGATGGGGTTCGTGAGGTTTGTGGTGATGTCATTTCCTTTTTATTTTCTGAGAGGTTGATGGATGGTATCTAGATATATGTATTTGTTTATGGCGTTGTGGATGAAGTGGCCAGGAGGAAGAAACCGACAGCAACCGACGTCACAGTTGTAAGAATGAACAATGGAGAACTACAAACCTGTGCATACTGAAAACCGACAAACACTGACCAAATACTTAACTGCACCCGCAACCATCCCAACACACACAAACGAAGCTTGTCAGAACACTATTCCAACGAGCCACCATACACTGCAGCACAGACGAACTTCGGAAAACAGAGGAGAACCACCTATACAACGTATTCAAGAAGAACAGACTCCCAAAAAGTACAGTCCGCAGCTTCCTCGAGAACAAACCACGACAAGCAGACCAAACACAGCCAGAAACACTAACCACCTTACCATACATCAAAGAAGTTTCATAAATGATAGCCAGACTACTGAGACCCCTCGGAATCCTAGTAGCACACAAACCCACCAACACTCTCAAATATAAACTAACAAACTTAAAAGACCCAGTACAACTCATGGACAAAACCAACGTCATCTACAAAATTTCATGCAAGGACTGCCACAAAGACAACGTAGGACAAACAGGAAGAAGGTTAGCCACCAGGATACACGAACATCAGCTATCCACAAAAAGACACGACCCTCTCTTCATCGTAGCCCTACACACGGATGAAAAAAAACATTTTGACTGGGACAACACCTCTATCCTGGGACAGGCTAAGCAAAGATATGCTAAAGAATTCCTACAGGCTTGGTACTCCACACACAACGCCATAAACAAACACGTAGATCGAGATACCATCTGTCAACCACTCGGAAAACGAACAGGAAATGACATCACTACAAATCCCAGGAACCCCACCCAGGACAAACATATAAATAGAAAGCAGGAGACAACAGCTTCGCTTCACTGCGAGGTCGCCACTGATGATGTTACCTACCCAGGTAATGAAACGTCTGAATCTCAAACCTACATCTCAGCGAACAAACCTACACCCGAAACCTCAACCTGAGCTACAAACCTTACAACAGCAATGTAATTGATGAAAGGGACGACAGAGCCTGTTGTTTTCTGTGGTGCTCTACTGTTTCTGATTCAGTGCTCCCAGCGCTCCGGCTCGAGTTCGATTTCCAGTCGAGGAATGGGAATTTTCCTGTGCTCGTTTGTCGTAGTGGCAGCATTCCTAAAGCAGGAAATGATGGATGTGGCTGAGAAGTGGTCATGTTTTGTCAAAAAACACGATTCAGGTTAACATAAGACAAAGAGCTGCGGATGCTGGAAATGTGAAACAAAAACATGGAATGCCAGAGAAACTCAGCGCCTGGCAGTATCCATGGAGCAAAGTAGAGTTAGTGTTTCAGATCGACAGAAGCAGGTTCGTTCGGTATTTCAACATTGTAATGCAGGAGAATTTTCAGTATTATGTGTGGGATCATCATATTTGGCAGTAATGCTGCTTCCGTTTCCATGAGCTGGTGACAGGCTATGCTTTAATGGTTACCTTTTTCTTTTCCTTTCTGTCACTTAGCAGCCATGTCAAGTGGACAATTGACCCTTTCAGTGTCTTCCACAATGTGAGTTTCCATTTGTCTTTCTATGTCAGTTCATTGTCACCTTCTTTCACAGTCTCTGTCCAAATCCCTCATTTCCCATTTCTGGTCTTTGGAAACTCTGACTGCAGAAGACAGTGTGAAAGTGCAGCTGATGAGGCAATTTCTCCTCCCGCTGACTGGAGTGTGGAGAACTGGGCTCACATTCTCTAGATAATATATCTGTCACTTAGGCCTGAGGCCTTCGACATGTTTCCTTTTAAATTCCAAATACAATTCATAATATTTTGCTTTCGGTGTAAAATTAATGAACAGTTACAGCAGAGAATGATCAGCGTGTGATATCCGCATTGATTCCTGCCTCACCTCGTTCTTCCCAACAAACTGAGAATGAATGACGGAGAATAAACGAGGAGGTGAAACAAAAGCGCTTCTAGAACCGAGGTAAGAAACTCCAAATAGAATTAGCAGAACAAAGCAATGAGGTGTCAAAGAAGTCCATACTCGACGTGATTGTTCGGTGTTCGAGATGGGAAAGCTATCCAGCCTGAGGCACCTTCATGTCTCTTGTTGCTGACTGAATCAGAAAGCAGAGGTTTCACGAGACCTACACTTGTCTCACTTTGCTGTCCCCACCTCCTCACCTGACCAGGTTTACATTTTCCTGCTCTTCTATGAGGTAAATTATACAACGTCATTTCATGTCTATCACTTTCTCAGTTCCAGTTCCAACATGGCTTCAATTTCAGAGCACGTGTGAAGGTTTGACTGCAAATCCATTCATTCCTGTTGCAAAATGACTGAGTCGCTAACATGCGAACTGCACCAAAGCATGATTCAGGATTTCTGATGTTGCTTCATTCGCGTTGAAAAACAGCAGACAAAATCAAAATGAGGCCTTTCAGAAACTATCTTGGGATTCATTTGACAGAGAGGCGACATTAACAATCCGTGGTGCACTGTGACACCAGCAAATAAATGTTACTTTGTTTTCAAACCGGATTGCCTTCGCACTGAAAGCAAACGCGGTACTATTGTTACAGAAAGGGTGTGGGCACGGAAACTGCACTCCTTATCAGGATGATAATTGCTGCTGTACACACCGGCACATGTTCAGGCCAAGGTATGAGAGCAGCTTAACAAAGTTTCAGACAGTAATTAATTGTAATTCCTTTCCATTTCACTTCTACAGCAGGTATGGATTGTTTGCATCCAATTAGAAGGAGTATTGTAGTAGATACACGGAGAAACTACCACGGCAAATCCCGCACCAATCATCTTGCTGCTTTTCCAGTGTTGTCGGGTCTAAATCCGAGCAATCCATCGTTAGCAGCAGCATGACGATTCGTCGTGCTCATGAGTTGAAAGGTTCAAGAAACTAACTCATTCCCTCCTTCTCCGGGGTATCTTCGGATGATCAGTGAATCATATCTCATTGATAGAGACATGTTTCTAAAAATGTCAGGTTCTAAGCAGACACCTGCAATCGGTCGGGAACAAGTAAAGAAGCGGAGTGAGGAAGTCAAATAAAAGTGCATGGCAATGATGACTGGAACGCACGAGGCAGGAAGTTATCGCGGAGCTGGTGGTGTTAGGCTCAGTGTTGATGCCAATGGGTCTGCCTACACTGCCCAATGTTGATTCTGGCTCACACTCACTCCAGGTCAATTCACCACAATAACCCTCTTCCTCTTGGCGTGAGGATCCCTCTGGGTGTGTGAACGCCGTCAATGGGCCAAGAAAGGATGGACACCTTCTCCTTATTCTATCAGTTTAAACAGGTGAACAGTACAGTTTGAAACCAACGTAAGTGCACATTAACTTTCCCTGTACATTTTCAATGGAGAATGTTAAACTGTGAAATTTCTGTTCAAAAGCGGGCATTGATTGCAATTCTCAATAAAAAAGAAAAACATTTCCAAACTTTTGTGATGAAGTGGTTAAAGAACTACAAGTGTGGATGTGTAAACGCACTTCTAGTGGAGGCACTGTGACTCGGTTCGTTAAAGTGCTTCTGTAGTAAACAAGAGAACTTGGGATTCAAATGCCAGTTGTGGATGTCCAATCTTTCAAAGGCTCATTGTTTCATCTTCAAATGTCATATTGCTGATCCCGCAGCTTTCTGATTTAAGCTCAGCCTTTTGTGCTTTGATGCTCCTAGAGTTATTCCCTCCTTTTTTTCTCCACCAATGAATGTTGTTTCTTGCTGACTGTTAATACAAACTGGAACCTCTTTCCATTGTCCCACAAAAACTTCTTTTCTTCTCTTCTGTTGCACTTGCTCTTTCACTCCCAGTTTTAGTGGGAATGACGAGTTGAGGCAGCAGACACTGCAGATTTGTCGGGAAATGTTGTGGCCATAGCACAGACACCAAGAGCTGATCATCTCTATTCTCTGCAGTCACCGATCATTCATCTTTCACCAACAGTAAATACATCATTGTCATCCTATATTCCTTACCGCAGTCCTAAGTAACAGATACATTATCCGGAGAATGTGGGCCCAGATATGCAATCCAGCCAGTGGTGGGAGGACATAGTCTCTCAGCAACTCCCCTATTTCACTGCCTCCGAATGTGAGCCATTTCAAACACCAAAAACGGGAAACGAGGAATATAAACAGGTTGAGCGTCAGAAAATGTGAAACAGAGTGGTTGCTACATCACACAAAGAGACAAATACAGACTCCATTGATTTATACGAAGGGAGGACCAATTCCCCATTCGACATGGCTGCTGAGTGAGAGAAAGTAAATGAAAAGGTAACAATATAAGTACAAACCTTCAGCAGCTGAAAGGCTATGAAAACAGCATTACAGTCGATGAAACCATTTTAAATATGTCTAAATGACGTGTGTCAGCGAATGAGAAATTTTGATAAAAATGTTGACAAAACTGATCATTTCCCCACCATCATGATATGGCAATCTGTAACTAATCTGTTTCTGTAGATCTGAAACATTAACTCTGTTTCTCTCCACAAATGCCGTAAGGCGCATAATCTATCAGTCAATCCCTGATTTTGATTTAGATTTGCATCAACCGTAGTTCTTTATTTTATGTTAGCATGAATCACGTTTGGTACAAAAGCGAATCATTTCTCAGCTCCCACTTCATTTCCTGTTTCACAAACACTGTCATCACAATGGGCGGGAAGTGTCGAACTCCCATCCCCAGATTGGGAACTGAACGTGCACCGCGGCAGTGAGTGAGTAGATACATAACGGTTACTTCACCAACGAGGGCGGCAGAAAACACTGTCTCCTTTCTCAATGACACTGCTTTTGCATTTTGCTTTCGGATCAGTCTCGCTGCAGATCGGTTTCCCCCGTCTTACATTTTTTACAGCTTTTAAAAATGACCACTTGGCCCATCACGCTTTGTGGCTCAGAGACATCATTCTACTATAGTCCTACTTTTCGTTTTTGCCACATAATCTTGTTTATTCTGATGTTTACAGGGTAATTGCCAATGAAATTCTCTCTGTGATCTTCAGTGATACAATAATGGGACTGAAGTTTGACATGGTCATACCATGTTGTAGGAGAAAGTGAGATGCTGGAGGTCAGAGCTGAAAATGTGTTTCTGGAAATGCGCAGCAGCTCCTTGGATGCTGCCCGAACCGCTGCGCTTTTCCAGCAACACATTTTCATATTATGTTGTAACCCCCTTGAAAAACTCATCCTCATTTTCAGCCATAGTGGAAGATATACGGACACATCTCCCCAGAGGGTCAGAGGTCGTAGGAATATACACGTTCCATGGGCTTCATGTTTAAAGTTTCTTCGACAAAACACAGCTTTAGGTTGAACGAAAGCCCATTTTCCAGTTAATATAAAACGTTGCAGTGAGATGTGATATAAAATCGACAGTGAGCTGTAATAATCCCACAGGTTGTTCATGTGTAATGTTCAATTTCCCAAAATTCACCGACCTGTGGCACCTGGGAATCTGAAAGAACAGCGACAAGCAAATAACACTCATTTAAATCAACTGTCACACGGCAAACTCGAAACACTTTCACGTCGGGTCTCGTTTTGTTTCTCTGCCTGTCTCATCTCCATCTCCTTCTGACCATCCAACTCCGAAGTCGCTGAGCTGTTTGATATAAACACAGGAAGATCGTAAAGCCAATGATTACCTGAAAGCAGTGCCAGGGAATATCAAACACAGGGTATTGAGAAGGTATGTGCTTGCACACGGCAGGGCAAAGAGAGACCGGGATCTTGTCTTCCCGATTCTCATAGAATGCACTGTGGCAGTTATACCCAACCTCAATGATCCAATCGATACCATATCTGGAACACAGATCGGGTAGATTCAGTTCCACCCCTTGCCAGCTCAGGTACATTTTGCAAAAGCTGTCCAGTAACTGCAGATGGTCACAGGTCTCCAAAACAGAAAATATCTTTTGGCACTTACACTGCTCATATCTCATTTCCATGTGGTCCATCAGTTCAAATGTATTTGCCCATGTACATGTGCAACTGAACGGTTTGATGAGTGTGCTGTAGATTTGCACCAATCCTTACCTGGATCAATTGAATCCTCACGCCATGATTTGATCCCAAACAATAGGATGGGTAGGAAACTTCGGTTTTCTCTGCACTCAGCCGTAGTCGGCAGGATTCCAACCTCCGTGGGGATTTCCCAATGGATTTCAAGTCGAACACTTTAACTTTTCGCCCAAAGCAGCAGAACCACGCCAGCGGCATACCTTTCCAGTTCTCTCTTTCTCCGTGGAGCTGAGGCAGAGTTAATCATTGCTGGGTTCATTTGAATTCTAAGATCAAAGCTTCCGAAAGGGCTAAATGTCGGTATATGGTGGGACTGGATCCTCCATGCCAATAGATGGAATGGACATAGAGGTGAAAACAAAAGCAGAAATTGCAGGAAAAATAACTCAACAGGTCTTGCAGCATCTGTGGAGACAGATTCAGAGACAATGTTTCAAAGTTTCTTCAGATCATTGTTAGAGTTTTGCTTTCCACCACATGTAATGCAAAACCTGGTGGATTTCCCCAGAAGTTTCTGTTTTTCTGTCAGTGTCCCGAAATCCGCAGTCTATAACATTAGTCATTAAAAGAATACAGAAACACGTTTGTGGTTCCAGATAAGATTACTGTTTTAGGGAACATTTTGCTGACCCAATTTAAAACCCAGAACTGTGCAGGAAAGAAGGCGGCTGAAGTGAGAACAGTCATAGATCCACCCCTGAAGATCTCAAACAACCGACCTTTCGTTTAACAGCCGCAAGTGTTGACCAATTTCGGCAGAGAAACTGTTGAATCCAGAGCTTGCATGGCCCTCTAAAACTGGCTGTTACTGATTTCAAGTTTGGCCTGCCACTCCCTGAATGTCAATTTTCCTCTATGATTATAACTTGCCCAAAATAAAGTCTGATATATTCATTGAGGAGACAAGGTCACAGTCTGATCGCACCCTCTGCAGACACATTCATGTCACCGGTAACCGGCTCTTCTATAAACAGGACTGTATCCGTTTGAACCGTTCAGTGTCTTGTCTGTACCAGAGCTTTCTCATTGTTCCAAAACCGAGATGATGTTTAAATTCCTGATGTCTAGGAATGAGGATCCTTTCAATATCTCAGATCTGAGCATGTCTGAAGAACATCAGAGTCAATGGTCCGGCCTCTTAACGAAGGGACCGATGTCTGGACTGTCTCTGCTCAGTTGGGCGGTTCACACTGCATTTCCCTCTAATTCTGCTTCCCAATCTGGTCGTAAAGATTCACAAAAGTGCACACTAGATTTCCTGTTGTATTTCGTTATAAAAAATCCACCTGCCAACTGACAATGTTTTCCCAAATTCACTTCACAAACCTCCGCCTTACAACATTACCAGGCATGAGGAAATCCCCTTTTCTGGACAGATTGCTGAGGGAGGTAAGGTCTTTTTTTGGAGGAAAGGTGAGCCGGATATTTCCACTGACTGTTCATAAAGACGTTGGAAGGAGCAGTGAGGATGGGCAATTTGATAAAGAGTAGGAAGTGTTTTCACTCACCAGGGCCAGTTACCTGAGCACTGGGATTGAAGATTTTTGAATGGAAGGCAGCACGTGCGCAGAATAAATGCAAGGATTACTGCAGATATTCGACAATCGAGCAGTATCCGTCGAAAGAGAAACAGGAGTGTATTTGTGGTTCAGACCTCGAGTTTCCTAAATGTAGACAAATGTCCAGAACTGTTTGATGCGACTTGGATTTGAAGTTTGAAAAATAATTCGTACTGCAGGAGGTAAGTCGAAACTCAAATTGCGAAGCTGTAGCCGATAGAATTCGAACCAATGCAGAGAAACCCCGGAAGGATTGCTAACGCATCACCTTATCCCCTCAGCCGCAGCTACGTGGGGCGTGATGACCCTTAGCATTGCTTCTGGAATGGAGGCTTCCAACCTGAAAGACTGCTTCTTGGCTTGCTCTGTCTGCATAATGATCTCAATATTTGCTTTCCATATATATTTGTTAAGAACGGAGGAAGCTGATGGGAGTTGAACTGAACGACACACATTGATGTGTGTGGAGGTGGAAGTGCAGGTGCACGTTTGGAGGTCCACCTCCAAACGGACCCCACCACCAGGGATATATTTCCCTCCCCTCCCCTATCAGCGTTCCGCAAAGAGCACTCCCTTCGTGACTCCCTCGTCAGGTCCACACCCCCCACCAACCCAACCTCCACTCCCGGCACCTTCCCCTGCAACCGCAGGAAATGTAAAACTTGCGCCCACACCTCCTCCCTTACTTCTCTCCAAGGCCCCAAGGGATCCTTCCATATCCGCCACAAATTCTCCTGCACCTCCACACACATCATCTATTGCATCCGCTGCACCCGATGTGGCCTCCTCTATATTGGGGAGACGGGCCGCCTACTTGCAGACCGCTTCAGGGAACACCTCTGGGACGCCCAGACCAACCAACTCAACCACCCTGTGGCTCAACACTTTAACTCTCCCTCCCACTCCACCGAGGACATGCAGGTCCTTGTACTCCTCCATCGGCAGAACATAACAACACGATGGTTGGAGGAAGAGCGCATCATCTTCCGCCTGGGAACCCTCCAACCACAAGAAATGAACTCAGATTTCTCCAGTTTCCACATTTCCCCTCCCCCCACCTTGTCTCAGTCGGTTCCCTCAACTCAGCACCGCCCTCCTAACCTGCAATCTTCTTCCTGACCTCTCCGCCCCCACCCCACTCCGGCCTATCACCCTCACCTTGCCCTCCTTCCACCTATCACATCTCCATCGCCCCTCCCCCATGTCCCTCCTCCCTACCTTTTATCTTGGCCTGCCTGGCACATTCTCGTCATTGCTGATGAAGGGCCCTGGCCCGAAACGTCGATTTTCCTGTTCCTTGGATGCTGCCTAACCTGCTGTGCTTTAACCAGCAACACATTTTCAGAGTTGAGGATTAAACAAATCAACCAGGATCTCATTGAACGTTGACGCTGACAGGATGGCCCAAATGGCTTCCATCTGCACAAATGCCATTTCTTTGAATTTGAAAATGCTGGAGACCATTGTAATGGAAGTAAAGCAGATAGTTGAGAAAAGATGATTGTAAACTCAGTCAACATCTCTCGTTGAAAGGAAAATCACACTTTGGCAATTTGCCAGAGATTTTTTGCTGACATGACATGGAGATTTTATCAAGGAAGCAGATAGATGAACTCATTTCTATTTCTAGCAGAGACTCAATATGGGGCCAAATAATAAAACGTCGTTGAACAAGTTAAGAATTCATGGTGTTGTGTAATAAATGACCTTTGACTGTCCATTATTTACTGAACACAAGCCACCGAATCATGTGTAATTTTTAAAGTTGTAAAATGTAAATCGTAAAATGCAGTAATGTCAGGCATATGGCTTCAATGATGTTTCTCTGTATTAACGACCTGATGAAGTGGCAGAGTGAAATTTGTCCAGTTTTGCTGATGATGCACAATAGATTGCAGGACATCTTGTGATGAGGTTGGGGAATCTGCAATGCGATATACTGTATGTAGGTCGTGTGGGTAAGGAAAAAAAATGACAGATGCAGTTTCCTGTCGGGTACGTGAGGCCATGAATTCGGTAGGAAGAGTCAAAGTCCGAAAACAAGTAAAATCGAGAGAAACTGCAATAAAATGTGGTGCAGAAGAATCTGGATGTTCTTACGCATGAAACAAAGATGAGCGACTGATTTATTATTTTCTGGCAATAAGCTACATACCGTTCTCTAATTTTTGCAATGAGATGGTTTTCCAGGAAATCACTGGGACTAAGGAATCTGTAAATTAATCGAAGACCATGATAAGTTTCGTTTTGTTCGAAAGAGCTGAGAATGGGCGAGTAAAATTAAGATCACTGAAGATTATTGCCATCCTTTATTTATCACACACAATTTTTTCTCATATGTTTATTTCACATCGTAGTTGCTGTGAGTGGGCTTGCTGGTGACTTGTTTCCTCACAATTTCTCATCTCTAAACAAACAGATTCTACATTCTTACAATTGGACTATTTCCGACAGTCTTGTGTCCCATATCTCAGGAGGAATCCACTGCACTTGTATCGTGTTCAGAGGATGTTCATGAGAATGTTCTCAGGACTGAGGCATGGATGTGGAGTTAGGTTCGCACGCTTGTGCTGGGAGGTTCATTTCAGTAGTTTCATCACTCTGTTGGTAAATCTTCAGTGGGCCTCAGGCGAATCAGTGAACATGATTACTGTTTTCTATTTATATGTTTGGGTTTCTTTGGGTTGGAGATGTTATTTCCTGTGGTGATGTCATTTCTTGTTATTTTCCTCAGGGGGTGGTAGATGGGGTATAACGCGATTTGTTTGTTGATAGTGTTCTGGTTGCAATTCCAAGCTTCTTGGAATTCTCGAATACATCTGTTTGTCTTGTCCTAAGATGGATGTGTTGTTCCAGTCGATGTGGTATCCTTCCTAATCTGTAAGGATACTAGTGAGAGGGTCATATCGTTTTGTGGATAGTTGGCGTTTATGTATCGTCGGGCTAGTTTTGTGCCTGTTTGTCCAATATATTGTTTGTTACAGTTCTTCCACGTTATTTCGTAAATTGTATTAGTTTTGCGTGTGGTCTGTATGGGGTCTTCTAACTTCATTAGTTGCTGTTTTACTGTTTGGTTAATGTGATTCTATTCTCGGTGGAGTTTGGAGAGATGAACAGGCATCTAACTGAAAAGTGCAGAATACTGAATGTCCTGGGCAAAGTGGATGTTGGGAAAATGTTTCCATTAGTTGGAGATACTAGGACCTGAGGGCATAGACTTAGAGTTAAGCGAAGACCAGATAGAACAGAGATAAGGATAAAATTCTTCATCAAATGAGTGATGAGATTATGGAATTCATTGCCACAGAAGGCTGTGGAGGCCAGGCCGATGAGTATGTATAAGACTGAGATAGGTAGATAGGTTCTTGAGAATCAAGGGATACGAGGAGAAGCGGGAGAATGAGGTGAGGAAACGTATCATGCAAGATTGAAGTGTATAGACGACTTGATGGTCTGAATGGACTAATATCTGCTCCTATATGTTATGGTCTAATATGCTAACTAAGTGCCCAAACTGTGTGTTCTGCAATGTTTGTTGTGTCAAGTTGCATTTTGCCTCAGTTTAGATACACAGCTTGTTATCAGCTGCAGATTTCATTTCGTGTTACTTGATCTTAAATCCACACTTTGATTATCTGAAAACGCTGGAAAATAATCAGAAACTCAGAGGGCGAGGGGGTAGATAGAGAGGGAGATGGGGTGCAGAGTGAGAGAGAGAGAGACGTCAAGATGGTTTCAATAGATCTGGGAATGCTAGACATTGAACAGGCTTTAACAATAAGTGGTTTGTATCAAGAAAAAAGAAAGCTCTAAGTTAGGGTGGAACACAGGAGCGAGGGAATATCAGAGCCATTAAGCCCGGAGAAGAGAAATAAAGTGTGTACCGGGGCCAGCTTCCAACTGAAAGAAAATAAAGGACATAAACAATTGGAAACAAAACAGTGGAAAGTATGTAAATTCTGAATTTGTTGCATACGGTTTTGAATCCAGGAAGCGAGGAAGTGTGGAGGAAGGAAGCTAGAGAACTCATTAGTTTGTCACCTGGACCCACTCTCTATTCTGTTTCAAGCAACGTATTATAAATTAGAACACGTGGCCCAAAGGTCGAGGTGCTCACTGGCTGTCAGTCTCTCTTCTCCGGTTGTGCCTGAACACTGGCAACCTTTGAGACAGAACGTTCTGGGGAATCTTTTTCCCTGAGTTTGGCTTCTGCTCAATTAATCTGTTCTCCTCTAAGGTTCTCAGATTTTCTTTCGTGAATTTCTTTCCTGAGCTGACAATGTCACTTATATCTTCTTTCACAGGGGATTGAATAGAGACCTCAACGAAACAGCACATCAAAATTTGAAAGAGTGACCCTTCTGCAGGGCCTGAAAATAACCAGCCTTCAACTGTCAAAGGAAAAACTGTCAAGGGATAACCAGGTTTGACCTGCAAAGAATGAAACCTGAAAGCAACAACACCCCCAGATTTTATGGACTTCGTAAAGTGCACAAACCAGACATCCCACTCAGACCCAGAGTATCACTACCAGGGACACCATCACACAAACTTGCTAAAGAACTGCAACAGAAATGAAAACACCTGATCAGCAGATCCAGACACTCTATACAGTCAACGCTGGAATTCTTGGACATCATCAGAAATATACATATAGACAAGGAAGAAACTATGGTCTCATTCGATGTAACGGCATTGTTCACTTCTATTGACAAAACCCTAGCCAGAGAAACAATAGCCAACCTGCTGGACATACAGAACAGACAACAGGGCGTTGAATCTTTCAACACGGATGGCATAGTTAAACTACTAGGCCGGTGCCTCACAACACGCTTCATATTCAACAACCAAATATATGAACGGTACACCAATGGGCTCACCCATCTATGGACTCATAGCAGAGTGGTAATGCAAAGGTTAGAACAAACTGTCTAACCACAAATTCAACTCTGGGTCAGATATGTGGATTACACCTTTGTAATCATTAAAAACACAGAAATAGAGAACACACACCCGATCATCAACGCCATCCTCACAGGAATCCCATTCACTAGAGAAGAAGAAAAGGACAATCAACTCCCATTCCTAGACGTGATGGTACAGAGAACACTGAACAGAGAATTCACCACAAAGGTATACAGGAAAGTCACCCACACAGACCAAGTCCTGAACTATGAAAGCAACCGCCCCATCACACACAAAATAAGTTGCATCAAAACATACTTCAAAAGGGCCACAACACACTTCAGTACACCAGGACTGCAAAAACAGGAAGAATAACACCGATACAATGTTTTCGCCAAAAACGGATAACCCCGCAATTTCATCAACAGATGCCTAAGGGAAAGGCAACGGAACGAGGACATGCCACAACGCAAATGATTAGCCACACTACCATACATCAAGAGTGTTTCAAAACTGACAGCCAGATTACTGTGAACACGAGGACTTATAGCAGCACACAAACCAACAGCCACTCTCAGACAACGACTCACCAGAACGAAGAACCCGATACCCAGCATGAGCAAAACCAACACAGTGTGCAAACTCCCATGCAAGGACTGCACAAAACACTACATAGGACTAACAGGAAGACAAATAACGATCCGCATCCATGAACACCAATTAGCCACGAAACGACACGACCAGCTATCCTGAGTAGCTACACACGCAGATGACAAGCAACATGAGTTCGACTGGGACAACACTACTATTATAGGACAAGCCAAACAGAGATCAGCCAGGAAATTCCTAGAGGCAATGCACTCATCCACAGTTTCAATCAATAAGCACATCGACCTGGATCCAATATACCGACCACTGCAAAGGACAGCTGGAACTGACAACCAGAAGTGGCAGAGACAAACTCCGGAGGAAACATCACAGGAGCGCTTCACAGGAGGCTCCTAAGCACTGAGGATGTCACATAGACAGGGGACGAAACGTCTGCAACAAAAATTCGCAGCCTGGCCAACAGAACCACAACAACGAGCACCCGAGTTACAAATCTTCTCGCGAAGTTTTAACCCCAGTCCTGTTTCTCAAGGATGTGGAGGGGACCGGGTTTGAGAGTTGGGTTTGAGTTTCGCAGTCTTTGCTCTCGCTTCTGGTCTTACACATCCTCCGCCGTTTTCCTTCACTCACTCTCCAACTTGCACTCTCCCTATCTACCAATCTCCGTGTCTCTGAATTACCTGATGCTTGGTTTTGCTTCTGTCGTGAAGAGATCACAGGCAATTGTTCGTGGAAAACAGCAGGGATGAAGACACAAGCTGCTGTTAGGGCAACATATGGAGTGATGTGTTCGCAGGTTGTTTCCAAGACAACAGATTGGGAATGGGGTTGCAGGTTCTTGATAGGGAACAGAATGATTTAACAGGCCATCAGTCGTAGAACAGAGTGGGGAATGTTTCACAGCTAATTCCTGGGGAGGCAGAGTGGGGATTGAGTTACACATTGTTGCGATGTAAGCAAAATGGGGCTGGGATCACATCATATTGTTACAAAAACAGCCACGAAACGGGATCACAGGCCAATGCCTCGACAACAGAGTCAGAATGGGATTACAGGTTGTTGATGGGAGAAAAACGTGGGGTTGGGTTCAGAAAATTGATCGGGAAGCAGGATGAGAATGGGTTCACAGACCGTGGCTCTGAGAACAATCGTGCATATGGATACACAGACCATGGACATCACAGTACGGATGGGATCACACGTCGTTGGTGGTAGAAGAGAGTTGAAATGGATTTCCAAGCCGTTGCTGCGAGAAAAGAATGAGGATTGGTTCATTGGCCATTACGAGATGAACAAAATGGGAATGGGTTCACAGGTCGTTGCGAGGGGTAGAGTATGGGGAAGGCTGTTGCGATCGATATGCAGCGGGGATGCCGTCGCAGGCAGTTGGGAGGAGAACAGAGTCGGGGTGAGGTTTCAGCCGTTACTAGGGAAATAGGGAGGACTGAGTCACAAGTCATTGCTAGGAGTACAGAACTCGGCTGGAGAACAGTCACAAGATGTGGCTACAGGTCTTTCATGTGAGAAAAGAGTGGGGAACGATGCACAGTTTGTTGTCAGGGGAGCAGAATGGGAATGTGTTCGCAGACTGTAGCCAGGGAACGGACCAATTATGGTTTCACACGACGATGTCTCCAGGACGGAAATGAAGGAAATGGGAGAAACTCAATAACATATTCATTGGAATGATTTTCTAATTCATCAGAAAGCCTAATAATGGTGAATCGACTCACCGCAGGAGTTTGTTTCACAACAGCGATGAACTAACAGTCTCCATTCTTGTCCAGTAACAACTCAACTTGCCTGGGACGTAAAGCAACAGACGAGCTGTTTGTGGCCTTCTGCGCGGGAGGTGAACACCGTCATGACAGCTGAGAAACTTTGCAAGACTCAGCACGTTTCCACACCACATCCCTGAAAGGGAACCAATCTTATTTTGAACAAAGATGCAGCAGGGATCGAAGGGACATTTCAACAAAGTGAGCAGCAATGGAGTTGATCAGCTGAAATGACAGCGAGGGGGATTTGAACCCAACCACCTTTCAGGTTTGGAACTGGATACCAGCGCCTCAGACCGCTCGACCACACTACCAGGCAGACAACCTTCCCATTTTCTTGTATTTCTAATTGTGCTCTTGCAATAACAACACGTGCAAAGTCACATGAAAAGGGTTCCATGGTCCCTCTCCGACTTGCACAGCTGCTGGGATGTGCCCGGCTACAATGTCAATTGCGCAGCAGATAATGAAAGCCCATCAATCCAAACAAAAATCAATGGTAAGCTGAGTCTATCTTCTCAGACTCTTTTCAGCTAAAAATGTATCTGTGAGTGCGTGAGAATATATGTTCAGTTATGATTTAGTCAAATAACCATGGGCTGCTGACATTATTTCAATTTCGATTCTTGCTTTGCTGAATGATTTCACCCATTGCTCGAAACAGGACAACTTTCACGTTTACACGGAACATGAAACACACCGGACTCCAGGGAAAATGCACAAAGCTGAGCAGGCCGTGTTCCACATCATACCGTGCAGCATAGTTTCAGTCACTGTGTCTGTTTTGCAGAATAAGAGTCCCAAAGAATGTTCTCCACCCTAAACCCGGAGGGAGCATTACAATCCGAGAACGACAGATCACATTGTGAGGATGCTCTGACCTCGGGGCCAGTTCGAGATGCCACTTCCCTTGCCTTTTACCTTAACCATGCAATTGGCTGCAGGGATGTTCACACCTGGACATGAGCCACATGGATAACAACTGAGTTGGAAACCTGCGTGCGAATCGACGAGAAGTGACTCAAGAAATTTTGCTCAATTCCACGGTGCTTATTAGAAATGCAGTTTCTGTTCACCTCAATTTAAAAGGCAGTTTCTGACCATAGTAACTGTTAATGGGGTTACTACTCATCCCACCCCCAATCCGGGAGAGGTGCTAACTGCCCTTGAGTGCTTTTTGTTCTCGATGTGAAGAGTTCTCACGCCTGAGTCACCTTCACGTCTCTTGTTGCTGAGTGACTCACAAAGAAGGAGTTTCACCAGAGCTGCAACTGCCTCACTTCCCCACTCGCTTTCTCCGTTTACATTTTCCTGCTCCTCAGTGATTTAAAGAAAACCAAAAGTATGCGAAGTCATTCTGGAGCCTTCTCTATCGATTCCTCCGTTTCAGTTCCAACATGGCTTAGATCTCGGGGCGCACCTTAATACGAGCGACGTTGTGAAAGCACGAGTCCAAATGTTCCTCTGAGAGTGTAATTTCTTTCATTGCTGTTGCTGATTGAATGAGTCACTAGTGTGTGAACTGATCCAAACCATGATTCAACACCTCTGGTGCCAATTCTCGCACGTTGAATAAGGACAGAAAACTTCCAAATGAGGCCTTGCAGAGACGGTTTTGGGGTACATTTGACAGACAGACGAGATGAGGAATCCGTTGTGCAGTGTGACACCAGCGCATCAGCTTCTTCCCTGTCTTTGAACCGAGCTGCCTGCGCAACGAATGCAAATACAATATTGCTTTTCGTGGAAGGGATCAGAACGCGGTAACTCCACTCTCAAACAGAATGGCATATGAACAGAACTAGGTTGAAGAAAACCTTTACAATGCTTTGCAAACTAATTAAATGGAATTGCATTACATTTCACAAAGAGATCAGATTTGTTCGAGCAATTACGAAGGCAGGTCTGCAAATGGGAAAGCAAGCAAGAAAGTCCATGAAAAATGCTGCAGTTGAAGAACAAAGCAGTAACTGCCCACTTTCGAACTGGGAACCTTTTGCATGTAAGGCGAAAGTGGTGACCACTACACTACAGAAACAAGCCACGGGACGCTACGCTGCGGCTCTGTTGCATCCAGCACTGAAAGTTGAAGCCATTCTACGTTTCTCCTTTCTGTTTCCAGTAGCTTGTTGTTGTCCAGGGTAATTGACATCTTGAAAAAGTTTTTAAAAAAGACACGTGAAATTGGTGACAAAATATAGACAAGAATGTCGTCAATGTTTGGACTGTTGGGTGAGGTGGAATAGGCTGGGACAACTTTCCCGACAGTGTAACGGCTGCGACATGATTTTATGGAAGAGTTGTGAACTGAGTATTTACGTGTTTTACCAAAGCTGGGGTGAGTTGAACACTGGAGAGCATCGGTTTAAGGTGAGTGGTCTGAAATTGACAAAGGGCCTGAGGCACATTTCGCACACACAAGGTTGTGCGTGTATGGAATGAGCTACCAGAGGATGTGGACGAGGCTATTGCACTCAGAAAATTGTAATGGTAATCGGATGAGTTTCTGGATAGGATGGGTTTAGAGGGATTGAGGCCAAATGCTGGGGATCGAGACATATTTAATTTTGGCTATGTGGTGAGCATGGATGAGATACACCGAAGTATCTGTTTCCACGCGATGTACCCCAATAACGTTGTGTTTTAAAGGATTACTTTTTAGCGGAGCTTACCGTCGCAGTCTGTGGCACAATCATTTAGACTGTTCGACTGCTCACGGGAAAGGTAGTATTGTGAAACACTGCCGAAACGAAGGACTTCCTTACTTTTGTTCCGACTGACCATACTCTGTGAAATTTTCCAAGATCCTCAGTTGAGGAGTTTTTGCAGCTGGAAGTTACCGCAGAAAGCCTGTTAATTCGTATTGTATTGAACGAATCGCAAAACAGAAAGCATTTGAGACGGAACACAAACAAAACTGGCAAACCAAATGCATTTTCAGATACAGTGAGCATGAATGCTAAATGTGAGACACTCCGAGGGCATGAGCCATAAAGTAATCTCACAACACCTGTCCGTCCACTTCTGTGTTCTGATCCTTATTACCCAGAATTTGGTCTCCGACTGTTTGATAATCTGAAGCCACATATTGTCTTAGCCATCTGTTGCAATCTCTAATGGTGAGAGTTCCCCGTTCTGCTTCCCATTCTGCCTGACCTTCCACAATGTTGTGTCCTGTGAATATTAATACCTCACCGTTTTGTTCACCTTGTGACCGTGTCTCCGTGATGGTGATTAGATAGTAATCACAAGTCACACGAGCAAATCCCTTATTGCAAATGCTTCATGCATTCAAATTAAGAAGCATTAATTTACTTTTAAAATCACAATTTCCTGTTACAAACTTATCTGTTGATGTACAATTTTACTTAAACTCAGTGTCTTCCTGTTTCTTTCTGTTTCTCCTCAGCCACATCCCCATGTTTCAATATTTCAACATTTCTCTATGGAATTGGGAATTTCCTTTCAGCTGAGCCCTGTCCCTCCTTTTCTGTGTCAGTTTAAAGCACTCCACATAATCCTGGTCATATGATTGACCAGGTCCCAGCGCTGTACCATCCCTGTAAAATAGCTGACTCCTCTCTGAGTACTGGTAGCAGTGCTCACTGCAGCAGAACCACTTATTTTGACACCATGGGTTCATCCTGATACCTTCCTGCGCTCTAGTGATATCACTCATTAACTCTCCATGTGGTATCCCTCAATGTCTAACTGCTGCCTCTGTCAATGCCTCTCGCTTTTACAGCTGGTCTAAGATCCTGAGATAACAGAATTATTCACTCCAGAGAGAGGAGGCAGCAGAAGTCTGGGACGGAGACTGGCTTTCTCCAGATCTCTGTTGGACTCAGTGCTCCTCTATATGAGTAATCCTCACTGCATCATTCTAATTACTCATTCTGTCTGTTTCTCTGTCTCCTGCAGATACTCAGGATATTTCAACTCCTGTCTCATCCATCACCACATTGAAGATCGTTGGTCAGCCAGAGAGAGATCGAGAGGCAGATCTAAAGCCTTTAGTAAATTCTGCAACCAGTAAAGTTACTCACAGTAAACAGCACAGGGAGAAGTTAGTGGCCTCTAACTTTCGACCCGGAAGACAAGAATCAGATATAATGCTGGTCACTACAAATATTTGTAACTTTCACATCCTCCCCTTATGACTACAATAGTCATTCCATTACCTTAATGTGCTGCCCTAATTCTGTCTGTGACTCTCACCATGTCCCACCCCTACAGCCCACCATTTTTCTGAATATCCTCCTTAAAACGCTCCCTATCTATGTCACCTGTTCCAGCCTCCACAATTCTCCTTATCATTGGAAAAAAACCATCCATTCAAAGCTGATCAAATATCCTCTAAATCTCCTGATCGCTCTAACTATTTTTAGTTGTAAAACTCTCATTATTTCTGCAAATTACTATCCAACAGGATTTAAAGCTCTCCCTGCCGTTGCATGGTCCTCCCATCCATACAACAGTCCCTGTCTTTGTAACATTGTCCTGCATCTTTCAACCTCCTGTTTGCTGAATCCTCTTAGGGCACTGCACCTTCTCTATTTCTGTCACTTTCCCCTCCTCTTCGAAACCGCCATCTGTCTGATACCATGCAGTCTCTGCAGCCCTCCATATCTCAAATCACCAACTGCCTCTACAACCCTCCCTACATCGTTTCCCGCTTCCAGCCCCTTCAGCACCTTATATAAATGCAAGCACCCCATTTGCCAATGCTACTCCACTTCTGATAATATCTGTCAGAATCTGAAGTCCACACTCACTCGAACCTGCAATTCTTTCTCTAATCCATTAACATCTGCAGCCACCACTGCTGTGTGTACTTTTCTTCAGTCCTGCAGTCCCATTAAGCTTCACAAGCTTGCATTAACTAAAGCCTGTGTATCTTAGTAATGTCCTAAAAACTTTCATGTCTCTGTAAACTGCTCCAAACTGTCCACTATCTCCATAAACATCTACAGTTCATAAAGCTGTCCCCTTCTGTATAACCTCTTGCAGTCCTGTCAACATCCCCTATCTATGGAGCCCGTTTGATGTTCCCTTGTTGTGTAATCACTTTAAGACCCTGACGAATTCCTGATCTTATCACCAACTGCAATCTTTGTGACTGTCCAGTTTCAGTAAGACTCACTTTCAGTTCCAACTCATCCAGTCTCTACATCCATCTATAATCTCCTTATCCTTCTCCAATTCTTTGATGTTAATTGAATTAAATTTCACCGTCTTCCCCACCCAACCCCAACTCACCCTCCGGACCACAGGAACCTCTTTCAGCTTGTGCAACCCTCCCCATCTGTGTCACTGTCTCCATCCCAGTAACCTGGCATTGTCCATGGCCTTCCGATCTATGTAGCCTCCAGGACCTAGAGGCCCTCTTGTATCTGTAAGCATCTTCAGTCATTACAACCTTCCATATATCTCTTAGTATACACGGTTCTCTTCTCCCTGAAACACCCCCTGTCTCTACCTCTCAGTCTGCCTGCCTCTCCCTACATCTATACCTATCCCTAACTCCAGAATGTAATCCAACTCCCTCTATCACTGTAAATTCCTCCAATCCCCAAACACCTTTGTCCCACTGACATTTTTGACCAGATGTAACTCTGTTTAACTCTAACATCCTCGAGCACCTGTAAGCCTCCCTCTATCTGTAACCTCTTCTCATCTGTTCAACTCCCCACTACTGAGGAATGACTCTCTGCATTCGCCATTAGGCAGATAGAATGACAGTGAACAGATATGATGGAACCGTCATTCCTGAGATGGAGCTGCAGAATGACCATCGCTGGGAAGGAATATTGAAGGGTTGTTGGGATCTCGGCAGTCTAGTCAAAAAGCCAGCAAGCTGTGAAGAAAGGATGAGATTAGTGCATTAATGAGACAGTCATGTGGATCTGAAGATCAAATGTTGGAATCTATTTGGGTGGAGCTGAGAATAAACAAGCAGCAGCAGCCGTTAGCAGGAATTCATTTGTAGGCACCAGGCAGTGATGGTAATGTCAATATGGTTACGGTCAGGACACTGATTACACTTGTAGCAAGGGCAGTACAGTAACTGTGTGCGACAGTGGTCTCCATCCCGACTGGATATCAGGGCTGTAACGGATAGAATCCTGGATTACATATGAGATGGTTTTCTATAACATCATATCAAGAAGCCATCAACAAAATTGTCTATTGTTGATTAAATGCAGTATAATTATAAATATCTCATAATCTCATTATAAAGGAGTTTTGTGAGCAGTGACCGACAATGTTATAATGTAGATATGGTGTTTGAGTTAAGACCATGAGATGTAGGAGTGTGGGCAGTCCTCTCAGCAGAAATGTGAGGAAAAATTGAAGTGGCATTTAAACAGAAACATGAACAGGCAGATAATAGAGGGATATGCATCATGTGCAGGCAGGTGGTATATGTCGAGAACAGCACCATGGGAAAGCACAGCCATGGTGGTCCGAAGGGTCTATTGCTGTGCTGTACTGTTCTATTTTCTAACTTCCCAACATCTACCATGTCAACGCCCTTCAGAATCTTGGAATTTACATTCCATTTCTCTCTCATTTTTCGAAACATCAATGGGTTCAACTTCAATCTCCTCCACCTCTTCCCATTTGAAAATTCATCCATTCTCATGATTTGCCGAGTTACCCTTCTGTGGCCTGCCTCCGTTGCAAGAATATCTTTGCTTCGGGCACTCATGCTGTTCGGATTATTGTAGTTGTGGTCTGACTCGTATCTTGTATACTTTTTGCAAGACAGCATTCCCTTTGTAATAAGTGGCCGCATTGTATTTGCCTTCTCTAATACCTGCTGAGCCTGGGAGCTACCTTTTTCAGATTTTCAAACAAGAACTCATCACCCCCTTCTGCTGTCAGTCTGAAACCAAATAGTGTTAGCCTGACAGCATGCTGATATACGTTAGAAAGGATATGTGAATAAACAATAATTGGACCCTTAGAAAAACATTTTGTAAAATAAAATTTGTTTTTGAACCAGTTGGACTTTATTTGTTGGTGTAAATATAAATGGCAGAATAGATAAGGGTGTAGGTGGGACGTGTTGTTATGGGGGATACGTTCTATGTGAATTTTCAGAAGCCTTTATGTAAGTTTCAGTAATGGCTGAGGGGTGACTTGTTCAAGGATAGTGCCCATTAAATATAAATAAGGTGGTCTATGTGTAGAAACAGAGGATTTGGGTGTGATATTAACAAAAAAAAATCTTGTGGAGAAAGACATGAAAGCTCGGGAACTTTGGGAAATAACAGTGATGCCGTGGAAAGAATCCTCACCGGAGAAAATAAAGTGCTGGAATCTTAAAACAAATAAAGGTAGATCCATCCTCAGTAGCTCATTAGGTCGAACCTAGATTTTTTTGTGGGAAGCGAGGGAAGAGATTGCAGTGTCCCTAACAGAGATATTTATATTATCAAGAGACACAGTGAAGTGTTGGAAGACTGGAGGGAGGTTAATGCTATTCCATCACTTAAGGGTTGCAGGGAAAAGCCAGGAAATTACAGCCCCGTGAGCTCTGTGATGGGGAATTTGTTGGAGGAGATTCTGAGAGAAAGGAGCGACGCATATTTAGTAGGCAAGGGTTGATTCAAGATGGTCAGCATACCTTTGCGAATGGGAAACCGTGTTTCACAAATTGGAGTGACTCTTATAGGAGGTGGCCAAAGATAGATGAAGGCAGAGCAGTGAACATTGTCCAAATGGTCTTTAGTGAAACAGTTAACAATGTTCGAAGGGATGTAGACCATCTTGTCAATAGGAACAAGGAAGTTTACTTAAGTTTGAGGAAGCAAGGACAGACAGGGCTTTGTAGAGTTACATGGAGGAACTTGGTGGCACATAGGACCAGGGACCCAATTTTGATTCCAGCCTCATGTGACTGTCTTTCTGCAGTTCGCACATTCACCACATGTCTGTGTGGATTTCCTCCAGATGCTTCGGTTTCCACCCACAGTCCAAAGATGTGCAGGTTGGGTGACTCAGCCATGCTAAATTGCCCATAATGTTCACGAATGTGTAGGTTTGGTGCATTAGTCAGAACAAATGGGGAGCAATGGGGTGGTGGAATGGTTCTGAGTGGGATATGCTTTAGAGAAAGCGCACAGAATTGTTGGACCAAATGGCCTGCTTCCACGCTGTAGGGATTCTTTGAAGGTAGCTAGAAAGGAACTAAGAATTGATTTAGGACAGCTACAAGGGGGCATGACAAAACATTAAGCAAGGATTAAGGAAAACACTAAGGCATTCTCCACTTATGTGAGGAACAAGAGGTTGGCCAGATTGAGTGTAGGGCCGGTCAGGGAAAGCGGAGGGAACTTGTGTCTGGAGGCAGAGGAGATAGGAGAGGTCCTTAATGAATACTATGCCTCAGTATTCACTACTGTGAGGGACCTTGTCGTTTGTGAGAACAGCGTGAAAAGAACTAATGTATGTCAACAGATTGATGTTAAGAATGCGTATTTGCTGAGAATTATGTAAAACATAAGGATAGATAAATCCCCTGGGCCAGACGGGATGTTTCCAAAGTTACTGCAGGAAGCGAGGGAAGAGATGTTTGTGCCTTTGGTGAGGACCACTACACTCACTGTCCACTGGTATCGTACCAGAAGAATGGAGGATGGCAAATGTTATTACCTTGTTCGAGAAAGGCAATAGGATTAATCGTGGGAATTACAGACCATTTAGTCTTATGTCTGTGTTGTGCAGATTATTGGAGATGACTCTGAGAGACAGGATTTATCATTCTTGGAAATCCATAGTTTGATTAGAGATAGTCAGCATGGTTGTGCAAGGGGCAGGTCATGCCTTACAAATCTTATTGAATCCTTTGAGAACGTGACAAAACACGTTTATGGCTCATTCAGAAAGTACGGAAGCATGGGTTACAGGGAAACCTGCCAGCCTGGACACTGAATTCCTGGCCCATAGTGCACAGAGGGTGATGACAGATGGAAATCACTCAGATGCACGTCAGTAACCAGTGGTGTTGTGCAGGGATCAGTTCCAGGACCTCTGCTTTTTGTGATTTTTTTTTAGAAAATGACTTGGAAGTGGGTGTGGAAGAGTGGATTAGTAAGTTTGCCAATGTCAAGGAGGTTGATGGAGTGGTGCATAGTGTGGAGGGGTGTTGTAGGCTGCAACAGGAAATTGACAGGATGCAGAGCTGACCTGAGATGTGGCAGATGGAGTTTAACCTCGAAAAATGTGAAGTGATTCATTTTGGAAGATCGAAAACGAATGCAGAATACAGGGATAAAGGCAGGACATTTGGCAATGTGGAGGAACAGATAGACCTTGGGGTAGACGTCCAGAAATCCCACCAAAGTTGCCACGTAAGTTGATAGGTTTGTTAAGAAGGAATATGTTGTGTTGGCTTTCATTAGCTTAGTTTCAAAGCTATGAGGTTATGCTGCACCTCTGTGTAGCTCTGGTTAGACCCCACTTGGAATATTGGGTTCAGTGCTGATCCCTTCATAACAGGAAGCATGTGGAAGCTTTATAAGTGGTAAAGAGGAGATTTACCAAACGCTGCCTGGACTGGAGTGCATGTCTTAAGAAGAAAGGTTGAGGGAACGAAGGCTTTTCTCATTGGAGTGAAGAAGACTGAGGGGATCTGTAGAAGCTCTTTTCAACCCCACAGCCATCTCTGTGTATGTAATCTCCTCCACTCCCCATAACACATTCTCTTTGAGCTCCTCTGCTGTCCATTAAATTCCCTAACACTACATGTATCCGTGTAACCGTCTCCAAAAACACAACTTTCCTTAACTGTGTCAATCACTACACCAGTCCCTATCCCTCTAAGCTCCATCTAACAGTACAACCCTCCATGTCTGTGTATTCACCTTCAGTCCCTACATCCCTCCCTATCTGTGTAACCTTCTCCATGCAGTTTTGATTCAGTGTCTTCAACTATCCCTATCAGAGTAATCTCTTTCTGATCTGAAAACTCTCCCTCTCTTTAATTTACTCCGGTTACACAACCCTCACTATCTGTAACCTGCTCCTGTGTGATAAACTTCCCTCTGTAAAATTCTCCAACTCTTCAACTCTCCATAAGCTCCTGTAGATCATATAGCCCTCCCTATTTCCATAATCTCTTTCAGTCCCTAAAACACCTTCAGTCTGTGAGGCCCTACCATCATCGCTATCTGATTAGACCATGAGTTTCTTTATTTCATTAAACCATAATACTGTTCAATATTTAATTGATTTTGAAACTGATTTCGTGAAGACCATGCGATGTACAACTGGAATTAGGCCATTTGGCCCATCGAATATGTTCCACCATTCAGTGAGACCATGGCTGATCTAATATTCCTCAACTCTACTTTCTTACCTTTTCCACGTGACACTTCTTTCCCTGATTGATTAAACTCTGACCATCTCAGCTGTAAATACACTCGATGACCCAGCCTCGACAGTCCTCCAGTCAGGAACTGCAGAAGGAGGAGATTTCTGAATACTTGGAAGTGCGTGGTAAAATAGGGCAGCATTGTTTCAACAAGGGGAGGTCAGACCTGACAAATCTGTTCGAATTCTTTGAGAGGTTATTGGGCAGATTAGACCAAGGAAAACAATGAGTGTTATCTATCTGGACTTCCAGAAGGCCTTTGACAAGGTGCCTCACAGGAAGCTGCTGAGTAAGATAAGAGCCCCTGGTGTCAGAGGCCAGGTCCTAGCACGATTAGAAACTCGGCTGTCTGGCAGGAGGCAGAGGGTAGAGATAAAAGAGTCCTTTTCAGGGTGGAAGCTTTTGACCAGTGGTGGTTCACAAGGGTCAGTGTTGATACAACAGCGTTTCACCTTAGACATAAATGATCTGGATGAAGTAATATGGCAACGTTTGCAAAGATAAATGGAGGGGCAGGTAGTACTAAGGAAGCAAGAAGGCTGCAGAAACATTAGACAGATTAGGAGAGTGTGCAAAGATGTAGCAGATGGAATATAGTATGGGAATGTGTGAGGTCATGCAGTTTGGTCAGATAAATAGAGGCATGAGTTATTTTCCAAATGGGGAGCAAATTCAGAAATCTGAAGTGCAAAGGGAGTCCAGTCTAGGATTCCCTTAAGACAAACTAGCAGATTGAATTGGTAATTAGGCACGCCAATGCAATGCTCTGCTTCATCTCGGGAAGACAAAATCTTATGGTAGGGGTATATTTCTGAGACTTTAATCAGAAGTGTGAGGACTCTGTGTCTATAAGCGATGGTGTTTAGAAGGATGAGGAGGAATGTACTTGAAACTTACAGAATATTGCACGATCTGGAAAGAGGGAATGGAATTGAATGGAATGGAATGTCACGTTTACTGAGGCACAGTGTCTTGCGATCAATACAGGCAGGTCACAGAGTTAAGTAACATAGAAAAGTAAACAATAGGTAAACAGCGGCAAAAACAAAAAAATACAGGTACAGGCAAATGTTCAGCGTTTGTTAGTCCATTCGATATCCTAACAGCAAAACAGAAACTTGTGAAAGCAGCTGGGTGCGTGTGTTCAGGCTTCTGTACCGTCTCCCCGATGGTAAAGGTTGTGGTAAACCATTGCCAGGATGGGATGGATCTTTGAGAATACTGGGGCCTTTCCTTGACAGCGTCATGGTAGATGGATTATAAGATGGAAGGTTGGCCTTTGTGATTGTCTGGGCCGAGTTCACCACTCTCAGTAACCGTCTCTGATCTTGAATGGTACAGATGCCAAACCAGGTAATGATAGACGCAGACAGAATGCTCTCGTTGGCACACCTATAAAAGTTGGCAAGTGTATTCACCGTCATGCCAAATTTCCTCAACAGCCTGAGGAAGAAGAGATGTTGTTGTGACTTTGTAACCAGACCAGCCACATGAAGAGTCCAAGAAAGTTTGTTGTAGATTAACACTCCCAGGAGCTTGACACTCTCCACTCGTTTCATCTCAGTGCTGTTAATGTGTAGGGGGACACGAGTTACATCCAGCCGAAAGTCAGTAATGAGATCCTTGGTTTTGCCAGCATTGAGAGCTAGGTTATTCTCAGTGTGCAATTTTTCCAGGTTTTCCACCTTCTGTCTGTCGTCTGGATTGTCACCATCTGAGATTTGACCGACTATGGTGGTGTCATCAGCAAACTTGTACATGGCATTAGTCTGGTATTTGGCGACGCAGTCATGGATATACAGTGAGTACATTGCAGGGCTGAGTAAGGACTCCTGGGTGGCTCTCGTGTTGAGTGTTAGTGAGGATGAAATATTGTCCCCAACCTTCACTGATTGTGGACTGTGGGTCAGGAATCTGAGGATCCAGTTGCAGAGTGGGGTTTAGTCTGAAATCACTTAGTAATCAGTCGCAAGGGGATAATAGTGTTGAAGGCTGATCAATGATTCAGATTCTTATGTTGCTATTCTTGGTATCGAGATGTTCTAGGGAGGAGTGAAGGGCCAGTGATATGGCATCTGACGTGGATCTGTTGGTCCGTTAGGCAAACTGGAGTATGTCAAGAGTTCTGGGGAGGCTGGAATTGATTAATGCCATGACCAGCCTTTGAAAGCACTTCATGACAACCGAGGTTAGGGCCACTGGGTGGTAGACATTGAGACATGCTGCATGAACCTTCTAAGGCACAGGGATGATGTTCGCCCTCTTGAAACAGGCACAGTCAGTGGCCTGCTGCAGAGAGAGGCTGAAGATATCCGAGAAGACCCCTGCCAATTCATCTGCGCATGCTCTGAATGCATGGTCTGGTATTCCGTCGGGTCCTAACACTTACCTTGGAATCACATGAAGGAAAAAAAGTCTGAACTCTGATGCAGTGACTGTTGGAATAGATTTGTCAGGTCTTGTCAGAATAGATGCTACCTCTCCACCAAATGTTTGGTCAATGCGAGTATAGAAAGTCTTGAGGCGATCTGGGAGGGATGTGTCATCATCTGCCATCTTTTGCTGTTTCATTTTACAACCTGTGATGTTGCTCAGTGCTTGCCATAATCGCCGGGTGTCTGTCTGGGGCTCTAGTTTGGATCGGTGTTGGCCCTTGGCTCTCTTAATAGCTCTGTGAAGGCCATATTTGGGTTCCTTATATTCAAGTGGGTCTCCTGATCAGAAGGCCTCATGCCTTGATTTTAGAAGGTTCTGTATATCCGATTCATCCAGGGTTTCCTGTCGGGGAACACCCGGGTTGACTGCCTCGGTGTGCAGTCCTCCACAGACTTGCTGATAAAGTCTGTGACAGTGGTAGCATACTCGTTCAAAGTACCGGCGGAGGGTTTGAACATGACCCAATCAGCCGATTCCAGACAGCCCCAGAGCTGATCCTCTGCCTCCTCCAACCAGCACCGGACCTGTATCCGCGAGGAGGTCTCCTGCTTGAGCTTATGCCTGTAAGCTGGGAGAAGAAACACGGTACTGTGGTCCGAGTTCCTGAAATGAGGGTGGGGGGTGGAGTGGTCAGCATCTTTCACAGTGGTGTAGCAGTGGTCTAAAAAGTGCGGGCCCTTGATGGGCAGATAACGTCCTGATGGTACTTGGGCAACACTTTCCTCAGATTGGCTTGATTGAAGTCACTAGTTGCAATACACAGGGACTCGGGGTGTTCTGTCTCCAGGGTGTTAGTGATGGAGTACAGCCCATCGAGAGCTTCCTCACCCTCTGCTTGTGGTGGTATGTACACAGCAGTTAGTGTAGCAGCAGTAAAATCCCGTGGTAGAGTGAACATTGGAAGATGATTTCACTGGCAGGAGAGATTAAGATCCGAAAAACACCAGAGTTGAGCAATTGGAAGCCTGTTTAGAAATGAGACAAGGAGAAACCTCTTCACCCAGAGAGTGGTTTCTTGAACAAAGGAACCACATTAGCGATCCTACAGTCAGTCAGCACTTCGCCGGTGTTCAGCAAAGTATTCAATATAGACACCAGGGCCCCAGCAGTCTCCTCCCTTACCTCCATTAGCAGCCTTGGATACATTGCATTGGGCACCGGGATTTCACCACCTTTATGCCTGTGAAAACATTTAATACCTCATCTTTATTGATCTTACCATGTTCTAGAACCTGATCATCCCGACTGAAATCCGCAGCTACAATGGCTTTCCCCTTTGTGAGTACAGGTGGGAAGTATTCATTGAAGACCTCACATACTTCCTCTGGCTCCATGCACAGAATGTCCCTTTATGTCTCTAACAGGCCGTACCCTTTAGCTGGGAAAATTTTTACTGCAACAAAACTAATAACATACCTTGTGGCTTTTCCTTACTAGCATCTGCCAAGGATATTTCATGCCCATTGATTGCTCCTCTTATTTTAAGAACCCCCTTGCACTCTCTCTACATTTCAACGGTTTCACCTGTGTTTGTTTTTCATTGTACTGTATTTTCTTTATCAAACTCACGATATTGCTTAATCAGTATTCGCCGGACCTGCTGCCTTTTCCATTCACTGTTCCCGGGACACACTGGCCCGGAATTCTCACTGTATCCTTTAAAAATACTCCCACTTTTCAATTGTATCCTCAACTGCATATAATTGCTCCCAGTGTTTGGTTGTCTGATCCTGTCTAATGATAGTGATTAAGTTGAATGATAGTGATAATCAAATGACAAATGGCCTTTCCCAAATTTAGACACTTAACTTCTGCACAATCCTTACCTCTTTACACAATAACATTGAAACTTAGAGTTATGGTCACTATCCCCAAAAATCTATCTAATCCATATCTCTGTCATCATGTCCAGTACTGACAGCCAATCCTGTCTCTGTGACATCCCTCAGACGTTACCAACCTTCCCATCTGTGTACCTTATCCACGCTCCACAGGACATGATATCACTGTAACTTTCTCCAGTCATCAGAGGACTCCTCCATCCTGTCCTATCCACCTCATTGCCTCTCACCTTTTACCATCCCTCTCAACCTTCTCATCTGTATAAAGTCCTCCAGTCCAGACAGCCTTTCCTACCAATCCTCCCTTTGTGTAACATTATCAAACCACCTGACCCTTCTCCACATCTGTAACCTCACTCAATCTTTACAATCTTGTTGGAGTTGGAGACAAAATTACCTTGGACAAAGAAGTCAGCAGTCTTTGGAAGAATGTATTTCTGATTGGAGGTCTGTTTCAAATGGGGTATTGCAAGGGTCAGTGCTGCACCCCTCGTTGTAATTCAGATGAAAATGTCAATGGTGCGATTAGTAATTTTGCAGATGATACCAATTTTGGTGGAGTTGTTAAGAACAAGTAAGGATATCAAATGATACACCAACCAATACATCAGCTGGAAAAAGAATGGGCAGAGAAATGATAAATTGAACTAATTGAATAAACTCTTGAATGGGTACATGGATGATAGTAAAATGAGTTAAGTGTAGGTTTGTTTGATCTTAGAGGAGGATAAAAGGTCAGCATGACAACAAAGGCCGAAGAGTCTTGTACTGATCTGCATTCTACGTTCCTTATGGTAGACTGGGTAATAACATCAGGTCAATGTAAAAGGATGCGATATCCATTAGGTGTAGAATTGTCTTGATAGTAGGAGAGTGAGTGTGGTAGGAGACGTTTTGATTTTCTAACTGGAGGCATGTGACCAGCGGTGTAGTGGGTCCATTGTTGTTTGTCATGTGGATAAATGGTTTGGATGGGAATATTGCTTTCCTGGTATTTAAGTTTGTGTGTGACGCTAATATTGGTGATATAGTAGGCAGTGAAGAAGGTTATCTGTGATACAACAGGATTAACAGTACTGCTGAAGAATAGCAGATGGAGTTTAATTAGATAACTGCGAAGTGTTCCACTTTGGTAAAATAAACCAGGGTGGGACTTATACAGTTAATGTTCAAGGCCTGGGTAGTGTTGTCAGTCAGTGACCCAGGGATGCAGGTACACAGTTCTTTGAAAGAGGTGTCATAGGTAGACAGGCTGGTGAAGCAGGCATTTGAGATGGTTACCTTCATTGGGCAGAGCATTGAGAGTAGGAGTTGGGATGTCTTGTTGAATCTGTACAAGACATTGGTGAGGTCACCATAAAAGTATTGTCAATCAGTAGGAAGAGCTCATCAGGTTCACTTACCTCCTTAAGGGAAGGACATCTGACACTCTTACCTGGTCTAGCCTACACGTGACTCCAGACCACAGCAATATGACTGACTCTGAGCTAACCTCTGGGTAATTAGCAATGGGGAAATGAATGCTGGTCCTATCAGTGACAACCACATCCAATGAATAAATAAAAATACATATGTCCCTCCCATCTCTGCAAACCCCTCCAGCTGCAGCAATCCATACTGACTTTGGAACACCATTCAGGCCCTGATCACTCTCTGTAACACTCTCACCACCTCCAGTACCTTCACATCTCCCTATTCCTATCGTATCATTAAACACTGACAACAATTTCCCTTGCCAGTGCCCTCCTCCTGCTAGCAGACCCATCGCAATCACCATTTAACACTTACTGCTTAAACCCTCACTCTCACCACAGAATTCTAAGTACTTTTTTGTGATCTTCTCAGCCTGATAATCTAATATGATGCATTTTGTTTTGAGTGAGTGACGGGTACGAGTTTCTTGCTGAGGTTTTGTCTGTTGAATGTTTTACACTATTCCTTCAAATGTTTTCCACTGTTTGTTTACAGACACACATTTCATGCTGTTTAGTCTATTTCCTTTGATCAGTTCTTCTCTCAAACTCATGTCATTGGCTACTTTTGTTTCTAGCTGAAAATGTGTTGCTGGAAAAGCGCAGCAGGTCAGGCAGCATCCAAGCAGCAGGAGAGTCGTCGTTTCGGACATGAGCCGTTCTTCAGGAATTCCTGAAGAAGGTCTCATGCCCGAAACGTCGAGTCTTCTGCTCCTTGGATGCTTCCTGACCTGCTGCGCTTTTCCAGCAACACATTTCCAGCTCTGATCTCAAGCATCTGCAGTCCTCACTTTCTCCTATTTTTGATTCTAGTTGTGGCATGCCCTTTCCGTGAGTCACTGAAAATTTTTATATCCCTTTAAACTGTACTTTATTACAATTACCCGGAGGACCTCTCAGTGTGACATTACTCATTCCCTCAACTTCATGACGCAGTGGTCAACTTAAGATTGTTACGTCCCGAGCCAGTTGCCCAATGTATTAATCAAAGAAACAGTGACAGACACATTCTCTGAACTCTTTTTCTAATATCACTTTTGTTGGTGTGATTGTCACAGATTATACCAATATTGAAGTTTCCAAAAATTATCACTATGCGTCTATTAATATTTACAATGAAATTTGTGTTTAATGCAGTGATGAGCAATGGAATGCTGTTCGGTGGCTAAAACTGTTCTACTACTTGTGTCCTTGGCAAGTCGTAGCCAGAATTTACATTCGGACTGACTCTACTTCATGATCTGAGGCCAAATGATTTCTCTGTAATGCCTTTGTTGCCCATTACTGTCAGCGTTACCCAACCCTCCATCCCATTCTGCTTAAGACCCCGCACGACTAAACCATCGACTATATACATTCCACCTCTTATTCATCCGGTAACCACATCTCCCTGGTGTCTAAATCTCATTTATCTGTCTGTCAAAAATCCAACTGATTGTGGAGACTTTGTCCATTCGAAAGAAAAACATAATTTCCTCTTTCCCACAATCTCCTGTCACATACATATTCACTGATGTACAGTTTTAGTTAAACTTTGTCTAATCCTGTTCCTTTCTGAATGTCTTCAGCCACATTCCCATGCTGTTCCATGCTTCTCTTTGGATTTGGAAAGCTCCTTTCACCTGAACCCTGTCCCTGCATCCTCTCTGTCAGTTTAAAGCCCTGTCCATAAACCTACCGACATGATTGGCCAGGACACTGGTCCCAGTGCAGTTCCAGTAGGAGCATCCTAATAGATTGTTTTTTTAAGTCAGGTATGGGATGTCAGTGTCTCTGCCTGACCAGCCTTTCTTATCCAGCCCTCGCTGCCCTTGAGCTGAGTAACTTGCTTGGCCGTTTAGAGGGTCATTTAGAGGCAAACACTTTGCTGTGGGTATGTTGTGCAGATCACATGAGGATAGGCAGATGTCCTTCTCTAAATGACAAGGGTTTGGGTTTTGGTACATCACAATGGTCTCATATTCCTTTATGGATTGTTAATTATTATTTTTTAAATTATTGAATTGAAATTCCTTCATTTCTGATGGTGGGATTCAAACCTGTCTCTCCTGAACATTAGTTGAGGTTTTGGATACTTGCTCAAGCAATAATAACATGAGGGCATCACTTCGTCTGCTCACAGGTTGCTCATCCTTGAGCGCTGATACCAGTGCACCACAAAGCAGAACCCGTTCTTCCTACACAATTGTTTGCTTCTGACACCTTCCTGCACTCTGGTGATATCACTCAGTATCTCTCCATGTGGTATCCTTCAGTGTGTGGGTCTAATTGCTGCCTCTGTCAGCGAGTCTCGCTCTTGCAGCTACACCAGATCCTGAGGCAACAAAATGGTCCACTCCACAGAGACGCAGCAGCACAGGCCAGGGATGGAGACTGGGATTTTCCATATATCTATGGGACTCTGTGCCATTCTCCATATGTAACTCCCATTCTATCAGCCTAATTTCCCATTCTCTCTCTCTCTCTCTCTGTCTCCTGTAGGTTCTCAGAAAGTTCCTGACTCAATTGACTTCCCACATGCTGGGTTTCTCGTACATCACCACATTGAAGATGGTTGGTCAGCCAGAGAGACAAAGGGCAGTGAGATCTGGAGCCTTCAATAAATCCTGCAGAGAGGTAAGATCACTCACGGTGCACAGAGCAGGGAGCAATGAGAGGGTTCCTAACATCGCTACCAAGACATTACACAGATACAGTGCTGGAGGGGGAGCACAGTACAGAGACACACCTGAGGCTCAATCACTGCCCCCACCGTAAGTTTTGTTGTTTTGAGACAGCATATAGAGTTCACAATTATCCATCCAGGTCTGTGCTGTCTTAGTGAGCATCAGGACAACAGAGGGAAAAGCAGGCCTCCCACAAGAGGGAGGGAATGCTGCCTGGGATCTTTCTGTTCTGTATTCCCTCTCCAACACTGTGTCTGCAGCATGTCAGTGTCTTCAATAATTTTTAACTCCTATAACAGCTCCTGTCCCTGTAACCTCCTCCCTTCCCCGACATTCCCTCCCCATATTTGAAATATGCTGCACTCCGGACTACCATCCCTATTGCTGCAACTTGGTTCAGTCTCTGCAACATGCCTTATCTCGATACTCTCCCCCTCCAATGATAAAGTCATGCAGCATGAAAACAGAACCTTCAATGCAACTAGTCCATGTTGACCATGGTTCCTGAACGAGTGACATTTCCCTGCATTTGATCCATATCCCTTCAAACCTTCTCCTCTCCATGTTCCTACCCAAGTATATTTTCCATGGTGTAATTGCACTTTTCTCTCCCATTTCTCTGACAGCTCATTCAATACGTGCACCATCCTCTGTGTGGGAAATGTTCTCCTCCGGTCCATTTTAAGTATTTCCTCTCTCACCTCATATTTATGCCCTCTAGTATGGGATCCCCTACCTGGGGATAGAGACCTTCACTATTCACCCTACGTATACGCCCTGTGGTTTTATAATCCTTTATAAGCTCACCCCTCAGCCACCTACGCCCAAGGGAAATATGAAGGACGACACAAATATCTCTGCCACTGTCTCTACTGCAACTTTGCCACAATGTTCTGGGGTACACTTGTTCAGGACCTGGGGCTTTCTCTACCTTTGTGTTCTAAGATCTCCAGCACCACCTCTTCTGTAATGGGGACTCTTTATAAGGCATCACTGTTTATTTCCCTTTGTTTCCAAGTCTTTGTTCATAGTACGTTCTGACATGAAATGTTCATTTAGGCTCTCGTCCACCTACTGTGGTTCCACGCATGGATGGCCTCGTCGATCTGTTGTCTCTCCAGTTGCTCTTTTGTTCGTGTATGCTGTAGGATCTTTTTGCATACTCTTAACCTTATCTGTCAAATATATCTCATCCCAACGTTTTGTTTTCCAACTTATCCAGCCTCTCCTTTCAAGTCAAACCCTCCAATATCAGTAACATCTTTGTCAATCTTTCCTCCACTTTCAGTTTGAGAATATGCTTCCCAAAGCAGGAGGATCAGAATTCTACACAGTACTCCATCTGGAGACCCAGCAATGTCTGAAACTGCCATATCATGATGTATCAACTCATGTACTCAATGCTCTGTTCCATGAGGGGAAATGTGTCACATGCTGCTTTCCCTGGCCTGTCCACCTGCGATGCCACTTCCAAGGAACAATGTAACTGGAGCTCTTGGACTTTCTGCCTCTCTCTCTCTCTCTCTCTCTGTTTGACAACACGGCCCAGAGCTATTCCATTGATTGTTTTAGTTGTCTCTGGTTTGTTATAACAAAATCCAGCTCCTGAATTCAACTCCACCTTTCATTTCTTGACCAACTGGCTCAGTGGGTTAAGATCACCTTTGATAACTGTATTCACTGCCCACTATAACACTTACTTTACTATCCACAAACTTACTAAAATTAATTCCTATACTCTCGCTTATGTCAATAATGCACATGCGTGGCCCCAGCACCAATCCTTATGGCACACCGCTGGTCAGAGGCCCCCAGTCTGCACAACAACCCTCTGCCACCATCCTCTGTCTCCTACTATCAAGCCCATTTTGTGTCTGTTTGTCTTGGTCTCCCTGATCCCATGTGATCTAACCTTACTAACCAGTGCACCATGATAAACCCTGTCAAAGGCCTTGCTGAAGTTAGGATAGACAACGTTTACTGCTCTGCCTTCATCCACCTCCTTGGTCACCTCTTAAACAACCTCTATCAGGTTTGAGAGACACTCCTTTATACGCACAAAGCTATGCTGACTATCTCTAATCAATCATTGCCTTTCCAAATGCATGTTACGCCTGTCCCACAGAATCACTTCCAACATCCCTCACACCACTGACATCAAGCTAATTGGTGTTTATGTCCCTGGCTTTGCCTCACAGCCTTTCCTAAATGCTGGCACAACATTAGCCATAATCCAGGCTCCCAAATCACTCCCCGTGGCTGTCAGTGATAGAAATGTCTTTGTAAGTTTGTTTCCTAATTTACCCCAATGTCCTGGGATTTACTTGACTAGTTCCCAAGGAGTTGTATAATTTTAATTCATTTTAAAACCTTCTGCATCTCCTGTGTACATCACTGTTTATTTCCCGGCTTCTCCAGTGTTTTTTCCACAGTCAGTTCTGACATGATTTTTTTGTTTCTGATCTCACCATTTTCTGTTGTTCCAGACATGGATGGCTTCACTGAACTTTAAGGAGTCACATTATGTCTCGAGGTAATCTTCTGTTGTTATTATACTTGTACAATCTCTCTGGATTTTTCTGAACCTTCTCTGCCAAAGCTCTGTCAGGTCCCCTTTGGGCCCTCATGGTTTCCCCCTTAAGAGTATTACTACACCCACAATGTTCTTCAAGGGATTGAGTTAATCCAGCTGGCTGTATATGACATGTATCCCCTTTTGTCTTGACCAGAGCCTCAATATCCCCAGTCATCCAGTATTTCCCACTTATGTCTGCATTGTCCTTCACACTAAAAGTAATATGCTGGCCCTGAAATCTTAATTTATCTCTCTTTTGAAAGAATCCCACTTTACTTGCAAATAGCCTCCACGAATCAACTTTTGGACGGTCTTGTCTAATACCTTCTGGATTGGGGCAAGGTTAGTTTTGACCTTTGACTTGTGGACCAGGCTGTCCTTTTCCATCTCTATTTTCAAACTAATGGAATTATGGTGACTTTGCAAATATGCTCCCCCACAAACACTTCAGCCCCTTTCACTACCTTGTCTCCCAAAGGGAGGTCAGATTTTATCCCTATCTCCAGTCGGACCAGTTCCATAGATAGAGACAGTTTTCTTGAACATACTGAACAAATTCCTTCAATCCAAGCTCTGAACACTCTTGCAGTCCGAGTCTAGCTTTGGAAAGTTAAAATCCCCGACCATTACAACCCTACCATTCTTACAGATATCTGAGATCTCCGACATATTTGCTGCTCAATTTCCCACTGACTACTGCGGGCCTGTCGTACAGTCATATCAAACTGATTATTCATTCTTATTTCTCAGTTCCACTAACATAGCTTCACTGGGCGATCCCCAGGAATATCCTCTCTCAGTGCTGCAGTGATGTTTTCACTGATCAAAAACTCCATTCCCCCATTCTCTTGCCTCCCCTTCTATCCCTCCTGTTGAAACTGTCCCCTGGAACAGTGATCTGCGAGTCCTGTCCCTCCCTCAGCTGTGTTTCTGTAACTCCTGTGACTTCCCAGTCCCAGGTTCCCATCCATGCCTTGCTTTAATCAGCCTTACCTGTCAGGCATTTTACATCAAAGTAAAAGCAGTTTAATTGATCAGTTTTCCCTCATTGCCTGCTGTGCTCTTGCCTGGTTATCAATTGAAATTACTCTGTTGAAATCCCGTCCCAGCCTCATCCTTCAGACTGTAGCCTGAGACCATCCTCCTCACTGTGGAGAACACCCTCACCTTTCAAGTCTTTGCAAACCTACTAATGATTCCTTCTGCTTTCATATCCAAGTGATTAATGCCCATAAGGAGCAGCAATGACTCCTGCACAGGCCCCTGTGGTACACCCGCCGGGCAAAGGCGTTCAAACAAAAAGATAACCCTCCTCCAATTGTGGATCCAATTTGCCAACTTGCTTTGGATCCCATGGGCTCTTCCCTTTTGGACCAGCCTCCCATGTGGGACCTTGTCAAAGACCTTAATGAACTCCATGGAACTCACATCATTTGCACTGCACTCATCAATATTTTCAGACACCAATAAAAAAAACTGAACTGATTTATTCAGACAAGATTTTTCAGTTCTTAGGTCAATGGGATCTCTTCTGGGGTAGAGGTAACCTGTACCAGGGGGATGGTTTGCACTCGAAGCAGTGGTACCAGTATCCCTGAGTGGAGAATTGCTCGTGTTACCGGGCAGGAATTAAACGAGTCTGGCAGGGAGTTGAGACTCTGAATAAGAGAGGGGCCATCAACTCGTCAGGAGAAAATTCATCAGCCATCGAGAGCTAGTTTCCTATTCAGGATATCCAGGACACAGTAAAGGGAGGGAAGAGACTTCTGGTTTAAAGGGTATTTATTACAACGCACGAGGCCTGACTGGTAAGGCAGACGAGCTCAGAGCATGGATTGACTCTGGAAACTGGGATATTATAGCCATAACAGAAACATGGCTGAGAGAAGGGCAGGACTGGCAGACCAGTGTTCCAGGATGCAGAAGCTACAGGCTGGACAGAAGGACAAGTAAGTGAGTAGGGGAAGTTGTCCCTTTCATTAGGGAGGACATAGCAACAGTGCTTAGGGACAATATTGTTAAGTGGTATTTGAATGAGGCCATATTTTTACAAGTTAGAAACAAAAAGGGGATGGTCAGTCTGCTGGGATGGTGTTCTAGATCCCCACATAGCCAGAGGATACGAGAGGAGCAATTGCATTGTGAGATTGCAGGTACCTATAAAAATAATAGAGTAGTATTGGATGGAGATTTTAACTTCCCCTGGATTGACTGGGTCACCCAGAGTGTAAAAGGTCCATACAGGGTGGAATTTGTCAAATATGTCTAAGAACGTTTCCTAAACCAAGATATAGAGTGCTCTACGCTACTCAGGCGGATGCAACACGAGACCTCCCCTCAGAATCCGAGGTCGGCCAAGTGACTGAATTTCATTCGGAGAGCACATTGCTTCCAGTGACCACAACTGTCTTCGTTTTAACATCGCCAGGGGAAAATGATCAGTCAGGTCCACAAATTAAGGTCTTAAACTGGAAGAGGGCCAATGCTGGGGCCATTCAGAAGGATCGAGCAGGGGGTGATTGGGTGCAGTTAAAAATCACACAACACCAGGATATTATCCAGCTGGTTTACACAGGAACCTCGATTATCTGAATGAAATGGGCGGGCAAAAGTTCATTCAGATAATTGATTATTCAATTAATCAATTCAATGCCTTTCCTCTGGAGCTCGGAATTTTTGGTAATGGCGAGACCCCGTTGAGGTGACTCGGCAGTAGCAAACCATGTGTGAGCCCTCAGACCCCGCCAGCCACCAAAAACCCATCCAACACCGACCCACACCCGCCCCGCCAACAAAACCGTCCAACACCACCCTCCACTGACCACCTGCCACTGCCGCCAAACCCATCCAACAGCACCCTCCACCCGCCTCCAAACCCGTCAAACACTGCACCCACCCGGTCCCAAACCCATCCAACACTGCCCTCCACCATTCGCGCCCATACTCCAAGCTGCCCTGCCATCTGTGCGCCCCTGCCCCCATCATCTCCTCCCCCTCCTGGGCAGCCGGAGTGGACACCAACAGTAAGAGAGCTGCAGCCTTTGGTGGTTAAGTCTCCAAATAGCGCACACGCACATGTACACATACATGAGCACACAGCCACACGTATACACGTACACATTTTATACTGCAACATTTCGAAAAGTTCCATCTGTGCACTGTACAGGAAAATGTTCGAGAGAATATCTGGGGAAGGGGGGTTTAGGATTTACCCCTGTGTAGAACTTCAGGCTAAGTGTGCGGAGAGGGTGGGAGGTCAGTCAATTGGAGATGGTATCTGGGCTCGATGTCCAGGACTATTCATGACAACGGTTCAGTCAGCTGAGATCGGTTTTAATCAGTGTGAACAAAAAAAAAACACAATCAGGGTTGAAACATCTTGTTGATATAATGTTTCTCTCAGGACCTCGAGATCTCCTTTGGATAATCAGATATTTGGATAATTGGTATTTGGATAATCGAGGACCCTCTGTGTTTAGAAGTGCTAGATTTAGAAGCGCTGGGGATCATTCTAAAAGATGAAAGACTTAATCAAAACTTGTTTAATATTTCATTCCATGACACTGCCATCCTGTTGCTATAAATTCTGTGACTGTGCTCCACAACTACCTGATGAAGATGCAGCACTTGGAAAGCTAGTGCGTCCAAATGAACCTAGTGCACCTATAAGCTGGTGTTGTCATTTTTAACTTTCCCCAACCCAGTCCAACACTGGCACGTCCAAATCATGGGTCAGTCTGTTTGAAGGAAAAGGAATAACTAGCAAATGGGAGACTTTTAAAAGTGTGACCTCAAGAATCCAGTATGTCCCTGTTAGTGTGAAGGGAAAATCCCATACAACCCTTCCCACTTTGACCATTCTGGAGGAGGTTACTAATGCTCCCTTATCTGAAAAACTGTCTCCAACCAAAATTACTGCCGTTCTGGAAAATCTGTCAGACTTCACCCTCCATATCTAAATAATCTGCAGAGTCTAAACCTTCCTGTATCTATAAACATCTTCAGCCATGACTACCCTCCATATCTCTGTTTCTTCCTCCAGTCAATACAACCCACTTCATTGCTGTAATCTGCTCGATTCGCCTAAAACATTCCTGCCTGCGTACACCGCTCCATCCAACCAATATCCTTATCCCTGTCAACTGGCCCATCCCTCCCAAACTCCCCATCTCCATGAACTCCTGCAGGCCATACAGCTCTCCGCATCTGTGTTCCCTCCTGTGGCTCTTTGGTCCTCCCTCCCTGTGAAAACACCTCCAATCCCCACACCCATCCCAGGCTGTGTCATCTGCTTCAGATCAGGTGTTTCTGTTATCTCTGGCACTCCGGGCAAACCTTCCTAATTATGTCTATTCATTCAGATCCCATCCTCTCCATCCTCCTGAAACCTCTTCCTGCCATTGTAATCCTCCTTGTTTGGAACACAGAACAGTACAGCACAGTTTCTCCTGTAACCACATCTTACTAGTGACCAAATCTTTTCGATACTTTGACAATTCCAAAAGAACCTGTAATTGACGTTTTCCCAGAATTTCCTGTCAGAGCCTAATTCACTGTCCATTCCTATTCCTTTCTGCTTGTCTTCAGTCACATTCCCATGCTGTTCTGATGTGACACCTTTTCTCTTTGGATTTGGAAAGCTCCTTTCAGCTGAACCCTGTCCCTGCATCCACTCTGTCAGTTTAAAGCCCTGTCCATAAACCTAACGACATGATTGGCCAGGACACTGCTCCCAGCAGTGTTGTTTTTAATTCACTCGTTGCATATTGCTGTCTCTAGCTGGCCAGCATTTCATGCCCACCCCCGAGCTGCCCATGAGCTGAGTGGCTTGCCAGATCATTTGAGGGGACAGTTGAGAGTCAACCTCCTTGTTCTGGGTCTGGATTCATATGTACGCCAGACCGGCAGCCTATAAAAGATTTCCTTACTTAAAGGTATTAAGCAGTCAGATGGGTATCCCTGCTACCGGCAGTAAATTCTGGATGAACAGTCGAGTGAGATTAACATGAGATCATTGCCTGGCCCACTAATTGCTCCCTCATTTCTGAGTACTGCTCCCAGTGCACCTTCTTCCTGACTGTGGTTTGATTGTGATGCCTTCCAGCACTCTGGTGTTATCACGCGGTATCTCTCCATGTGGTATCCCTCACTGGGAGGGTCTAATTGCTGCCGGTGACTGCACCTTTTGCAGCTACTCCAGATCCTGAGCCAACAGAGTTCTCCACTCCTGGGAGATGGGCAGCAAAGACCAGGGATGGAGACTGGGATTTTCCAGATCACTGTGGGACTCAGTGCCATTCTCCATGTGTAACCCTAACTGCATCAGTCTAGTTTCCCATTCTGTCTGTTTCTCTGTCTCCTGTAAGTACTCGGGATGCTCCTGACTCAGCAGAATTCCCAACTCCTGTTTTGTTCATCACCACATTGAAGACATTTGGTCAGCCAGAGAGATGGAGAGTGAGATCTGGAGCCTTCAGTAAATCCTGCAGTGACGTAAGATCACTCACAGTGCACAGAACAGAGTGCATTTAATACATCGAACTTTGGTCCAGAAGACATGACATAGATACAGTGTTGGAGAACGAACACAGAGCATGATGGTCCCAGGCTGAAACCCCACCCTCTTGTTAATTTTCATCTCTGCTGTACTGGACCTTCCTGTGTCAATATAGGAAGTTCACAGTTATCAATCCAATCCTGTGCAGTCTTAGTGAGGATCAGTACAACAGAGGGGAAAGCAGGTCTCCCGCAAGGAGATGGCATTGAAACCTGGAATCTTTCTGTTCTATATTCCCCCCTCACGCTGTCTCTTGTCATGGGATAGAGTCATTCAGCAAGGAAACATTCCTTTCGGTCCAACTTGTTTGTGCCAGTGTCTTGAATGCTGGTAATTCCCAGAAACTTTCCTGTTACTATAATCTCCACCCTTCTCATATTCCCTCTGTGTATTTGAAACCTACTCCAATGCTGACGACTCTCCCTGTGTGTAAATTGCTCCAATGTCAATAACATGCCCAATCTCAATAATCCCATCCTGCACTCAGTCCAATACTCCCTACTTCTGTACGCTTGCACAATACTTAGAGTGCCCCTGTCTCTGTAAATTCCTCCAGCCCAGACCAAAACACCCACCTGTGTACCTTCCTCAAGCCCCAGGAGAACATGATATCACTGGAACCTTCTGCAGGCCCTATAACACTCCTGCCTCCTGGCCTATAGCACCACACGACCACAGTAACCTTCTCCCATCCCTACCGAGCTCCTTATCTGTTTTGAATCCACAACAGCACTCCATATCTCTGTTTATTCCTCCACTCCCTACATCCCTCCCAACACCTCAAACATTCTCTCTTTGTATAATTCTGCAATTTGGGGCAGCACGGTGTCTCAGTGGTGAGCAATGGGGATTCACATTCAGTGAATAACATTTCTCTGTAACACTCTCCTGGTGTCTGTGTTAATGTAATTTTCAGCACCAACAATCCTCCATAAACTCCTGCAGCTCCAACTACCACCTCAATCCGTGTAATCCCCAGTCCCTCCAATCCTCCCTTTCTCCATAAACTCCTGCAGCTCCAATTTCACCTCTATCTGTGTAATCGCCAGCCCCGACAACCTTCCCTTCCTGAGCCCCTGCACCAGCCTTTGGAACTGTTGTTATCTGTGTCCCCTCCAGCAGGCACTACAACACTCCGCATGTCTAACTGCACACAGACAATGCAACTCTCCCTTTTATATCTGACATCCTGTTTCTGAGATAGGGAGGGTTGCATCTGTTTCCACACTGTAAGTAATCTAATCCTCCCCGATTTATAACTCTTATAGTTCCTCACAATATCTCACCTCCTTCATTCCCATCTGTGTTAGAGATCTCTAAAATTGATTTATTCTTGTTTAAACTTCTGATCACCTAAAATCTCTCCCCTTTTAAATTTGTAACCCCTTCAGCTTCTGTAACTCTCCATATAACTGTAATCAATGACAGCACAAGTTTCCTTCCTTAATCTCTATAATTACAATGGTTGTATGTGTTAAATTGGCAATTTTCATACTCTTTATCCATCTCAGGACTTCCAGCCCCTATAATCCCACTATTTGGAATGCTCCCATTCTCTGCACCTCCTCATGTCCTGGGGGTCCTTGAACACCACCAGTGCTCCAAAAGTTTATAGTCCCCCCAGTTACTGCAAGTCTTCTAGCTCTGTAACATCCAACAGTCTCCAGTACCACACGACTCTTGCTGGCTGTCAATTTGCATTTGTTGAAGTTTACACATCTCTTTGAGCAGCTCAGAAAAAGCCCTTTAGATTCTACAAAGCTCCATCATGAACAAACCACCATCTCTCAATTTCCTTGGCTATCTTTAGAGTCTGCAACGCTCACTGTATCTTCCAGTAATGTTCTTGAGTTGCTGCAGGTCTGCCGAGCTCCCCGGATAACCTGTTCCATCCCATACAACTCGCTCAATCAGTGTAACACCCTCTGCTCTGTCTAGTCCTCCTCTTTTCCACTGTCTTCCAGGTACAACAGCGATTCTGTAAGAGAGCAGTGTGGAATGGGATGTTATAAACCTCAGCTGAGGCTTGAGGCCTACCATTACCTGGGATAAACAAAGGGAGAGAACCTGAGAGAGAGCAGCACAGCGGGAGAATATAAATCACCGAGGATCGAGGCCGACTGAAACTTGAAGTTGGAGAAACAGCAGAACAGGAGGCTGGAAATCAGCACCAAGTCACAGAGGGAGTGACCATGTGAGGGAGCAACTTGGAGAAGGAGCTTGAGGCTAACTCACACCTAGGAGGTGGAAGCACCAAAATTAGAGGATATAAATCAGCACTGAGGATCGAGTCCTAGTTGTGCCTGGGAGTCACAGTGACAGTGACCCTGTGAGGGAGCAGAGTGTAGTGGGAGCTGGAGGCTTACACGTACCTGGGTGTCACAGAGACGGTGACCCTGTGAGGGAGCAGAGTGGAGTGGGAGCTGGAGGATTACACGTACCTGGGAGTCACAGAGACGGTGACCCTGTGAGGGAGCAGAGTGGAATGGGAGCTGGAGAATTACACGTCCCTGGGAGTCACAGAGATAACTTTCTGCTGCTGGGACCTGCCTGCACTGAGGTTGAAAGAACTGCAAGAGCCTTCACAGAAAAGGTTGTAAGTTCATTGGCTGATAAATGCACCGTTGTTAGCGGCTGTCTGTTAATTATTATAAGTTAGCTTTTTTTTCAACTTCTGAAATAAGGGTTGAACAGAGAACTAAGAAGGAGAAGTGAAATTGTGATCCAATATAATAAATTATCCTCAGTAAGCCACAGCTGAATAATGGAATTAACCATATTGTTATTTTCTGGATGTTAACTTCATTCTAAGTAATTAATTAAGTTACTCCAGACATGTTGCGTTTTAAGACATGGCAGCACATATTTGTCAGATGAAAAATGTGTTCTGTTACATTGGGAAGCCAAAGCCCCAGCTCGTGTCCAAGATGAACACGGCGTCATAGAGCTCAGACAGGGACTAGAGACTCAATGGGACATCTTTGATGCTGTGAATTAGGTGGATAGCACACACACACACAGATCACCCTGCAGACATGACGGCCTGGAAGAAGGAAGGGTCTGGGGGACGAAGCAATTGGAGAGAAACAGTAAGGGAATACAAGAATGTCCTGGTGTCTCCCTCCCAAATCAAATTCCCAGTTTGGAAGCTGATGAGGGTGTAGGCTGCTCAAGGGAGGGCAGTCAGAGCCATGTCTGTGGCACCACAAGCAGCCTGACTGTACAGGAGGGGAGGGAGAAGGAAAGAGGGGCAATAGTCACAGTGGAGTCAGGAAAGTGAAACAGGTGTCAGCATGTCTGTAATTCCAGGATAGTGGGGTTAAGAATGTCACTGTGACTGTAGGACATTTGTCTGGGGGACAGTGAGCAGTCAAAGGTCAAGTCCATGTTGGTAGGGATGACCTGGGTAGGAAGGGTGAAGTGGTCTGGAAATCAGAATTTATGGAGCTAGGTCGATGGTTAACAAGCAGGACCTCCAATGTAGCAAGCTCTTGGTTACTGCCAGTGACATGTCCAGTGAAACAGGATTCTGAGTTTTAGGTGGATGGGGGTGTGACTGGAACGATGGTGCAGCAGGAAGTGCTTCAGATTCCTGGGACATTGAGACTGGTTCTGGGGAAGGCAGCAACTGTACAAGCTGGATAGGCTGACGTGACAGAGCTGGGACTGAATTCCTTACGTGGTGTTTGAGAGGGGTTGAAAATAATTTGGTGTGTGCTTAGGATACAACAAATAATCGTAGAGGAGACTACCAGGATTCTCAAAATAAGGGGATATGCAGTTGCAACAAATATACAACAACAAGTTTAACAGTGGAAGATGAATTAAGAAAGAAAGCCTTAATCTGAGGTACTCTGCATGGACATAAATACTCGGAGTGTGGGGAGTTCCAGATGCAGATTGGTGTGTGGAAATCTGATGTACTGGTCACTGAGAGCTGGCGCAAGGATGTCAGGACTGGGTGTTTAATATTGTTGGGTAGAAAGGATTCCAAAATGATAGAAGGGAAAGGATGAAGGTAGAAGTATTGGTTTAGATTAGCATTAGTTAAGGAGTCCAAGAGAAAGAGGATCCGTCCAAGGACAGAATGAATTTGGCTGGAACTACAGAACGAAAAGTGTGCAATTACACTGTGAGGTACAGTCTGTCTGCCAGCAACCAAAGAAATGATGGAGAGAATAAACATGCAGGGTCATTTGAGATCAATGACAATACTACAGATTAATTATACTGAGAAACTTAATGTTTCCAGATATAAACAGGGATAATGACGATGAAGGGTCATAAGGGCCAAGTGTTCCTGGATTACATGGAGGAGAGCTGACTTCAGGAGTATGTATCCAGCCGAAGAGAGCATGTGCTGTTGGACCTGGTCCTTGGAAAAGAGATGGGCAAGTGGATCCAGTGTCAGTAGAGGAACGTTTTGGGGTGGAATGATCATTTCATTGTAAAGTTCAGGATGATGGTAGAGAATGAAATGCAATAATTGAGAGTGAGAAACAATAGCTGACTGCGAGCAGCCTTCAGTGGGGCAGGAATGAAGCTGTGAATTTTTCAACAAGGCCAGTGAAATTGTAGCTTTAAATAGAGTGAACCAGGTCAGATGTAGCTGTCATTATGGAGATGGGGCTGCAGTGTGACCACGACAGACCTGGATAATCAAACATTTTCCCCATTTCTACAGGAAGGATAAATAGGCCAACACAGTGAAGTAGCGTTGTGTATAAAGGATAGGATCAGTATTATTGTGATGCCAATCAATTCACACACTGCTCCTCCCTGCCCTCACCCCTCATCCCTGCGTATTGATCCGATCAGATATTGGTAACCTTTGAAACCCTCAAAAAATAGCACAGTATAGAAGAGATGACTCTGGCTACTGCCTGCATTGGTCAAGATCTAACGTTGTTTTTTAAAGCCCTAGTTCTATCTCCCTGGACAGTGAAGGATTTCAGGTGCGGATCCCGGCAATTTTTAAAATGGTTGAGAATTTCCGCCTCTACTCCACTTCCATGTGTGACTCCCAGATCCCGACCATAAACTGCGTGAAATAACAACTTTCCTCATCACTTCTCTAATATTTCAATTTATTACATTAAATATTCGCCACTGTTAACTGAGCTCTCCAACACTAACAAGGTGTTCTCTCCCTTTCTATCTAGGCTCCTGACAATATGTGCACCCCAATCAATTCTCCTCTCAGCATCCTCCATTCCAATCTTTCCTCATAACTGCACTTCCACTGTCACAGGGTGAAGAATCTGCTCTGTACCCTCTCCAGTCCAATTCCATCCTCCCATGTGATGGGGTGACAAGAACTGCACACTGCCCCCAAGCTGTGACTGAACTTATTATTTATACAGTTCCAGCATAAGCTTCCTGCTCTGAAATTCTGCACTTTGGCTGACAGAGGAAATTATGCTATCTGCTCCATTAACAAGATTAATTGGTGATTCAAGCTACCTTCATTTTTCTGCCCACACTGACCATATTTTCATTTATTGTGTATTCCTCTCTGTTGTTGATTTCCCCAAAAGCCTTGCCTTGCACTTCTCTTCGTTGTTTGCTTCATTCACCTGGACCTCATAGTTTCTGTTTTTAAAGCAGCCTGCCATGGGATCTCTCGTCAAATCCAAGCAAGCCCCTTGCAGTTACAAGCTACTGCCTCAAACCGACGCAGTCAGATTAATTACACACGATCTTCCTTGACCAAATCCAGACCGACTGTCCTGGAGTCCCTGGGACTTCCTCAGTGACCGTTTCTCCACTGTCTCAGAATTCCAGCCACGACCTATTCAGCCAGTGCCTTGCTACACATTAAACAAAGTTGCGGTATTAGCCATTCTCCTGTCCTCCGGCATCATCTCTGCATCCAGTGAGGATTGGATAATGTAGCTAACTATAAGGCAGGGGATTTTCCCCGGCTCCTTTAAATATTCTGTAACATTGTGTTACCTCTTTTTGAGGATTTGAATCTCCTGCATAATTCTCCACTCCAAGTCTGTTGCTCCCAATATTTCATCCCTATTTTGTCAGAGGCCTAAATCATCTTATGATTTTGTCAAGTCCCATTTTAGTCCAGTTTGGTGGAGGGTTTCTCTCCACAAGGTGAATTGCATTTTCTCATGATACCATCCCCAATCTGCTTCATTAACTACCCTCCCTGCCCACGTGGTCTTCCTCTCATCTGACAATAACGCGATGATTTTTCCCCTTTGTCATAACAACTGCCCTCTGCCTGGATATCTCAGAATGCATCGGCCTCCCTGTCTCCAGGAACCATCTTTAAAATGTCATTTTAAACTTGGATTGTGAATCCGAAACTGGCCTGGACATGGCAGAGGGGATAAAACTGTGGCCCCACTTTGTGGCCAAGCCCCTGGTCCTGGTGAATGACATGGTGCATGAGAAGAACATTATCTTCCTCCAGGGCTGGCAGACACCAGACTCTTTCAGCTTGGTCTGAGGCTGACCCCTGGGTCAGTGAGGTGCCAGCCTTCTGGGTGAACACCCAGCAGTGCAGGAAGGAGGTCAGTGACCTTTTCCCCTCTACCTGTGTAAGGGCCACCATCTTCAATTCGTGACTTCACCCTCAGTCTCTCTATTACTGCACCCACCTCCCGCCAAGGCTCATGTTCTCCCACTTTCTCTCAACCGCTCTGCAATCTCTTCTCTGCCCAACTTTGCCTGGTGTCTGTGCTGCCTATTCACTCACTCAGAACACCTTGACACCTTTCCCCCAGCTGTCCCAGCAGTAACAACTGTATCAACCACTTCCAATTCCCTAATCATTCTTGGTAATTCTCACATTCTGGAAGGAACCATCCCACACTAGGGCACAAAGAGCGAAGAGGGAAATGGGACAGCCTAACATTCAACTCCTCACCCCCTCACAGGGGAAGGATCCTGATCCCAACAATCACCAGACGCTGACTGACGGTGTCCAAGCTCCCGGACTGGGATCTGAGACTCCCCTTGTCTCACTGTGCTGGGCACTGTGACTGACTGTGGACAATGATATCAAGATTCCTGGATTTGTGTCTGTGCTAAACACCAAGACAACACAGCAGACGGGTGAGCCTGGTAGCTCTAGCTGAGGAGTAACTCTGCTAAAGGCAGGGTAAGGCAAGGCAATAGTTGTGTGAGCATTCAACTCAGTTCAAAGCGAGTGTGCACAAACATGGAGTGAGTGGCCCAGAGACTCAGCCCATGAGCTGGGTGGGTGTCCCTGAGTACAGTGTGCTTGCAGCAGCATTGACTGTGTACAAACACGGAGTAAGCAGCCCAGACGGTAATCATTCAGTGAGCATCTCGCCACTCTCGTGCTCAAATTTTGTCTTAAAGAATAGTCCAGCACAGGAACAGGCACTTCAGCCCAGCAATCCTGCACTGGCACATGAAGCCTTTCTAAAGTTAAAACAAAAGTTTCTGTTCCAACACCCTCAATGTCATTCTGTTTCCTCCTTACTCATACTTGTGCCAAGATCCCTCTTAAACCTTGCGATATTGGCTTCTTCCCCTCTATCAGTGCATTCCAGACACTTTCACATTCTGTCTGGAACAGCAAGAAAAAAATTACCTGTCACATCTCCTGAACTTTCTCTCTTTAACCTAAAACCTATGGTCCTGAGTAATTGATATTCTACTCTGGGGGAAAACAAGCCTCTAACTGTCCTTTTATCTATGCCCCTGATAATTTTGTAAATATCTATCAGGTAGCCCCATAGCCAATGATACCCAGGTGCAAACAAACCATGTCTGTTCAATTTCTCCTTCTGCCTAATACCATCCAAACCAGACAACATGCTGGCAAACCTTTTCCATACCCTCTCCAACACTTCCACATCGTGTGGCAACCAGTACTGTACACAATATTTTAAATGTACCTTGAACTAAGTTTTCCTACAGCTGCAATATGACCTGCTAATTTTCATACTGCATGCTCCGATGCATGTCTGCAAGTTTGCCATCAGTCTTCTTGATCACCCTATCCACCCGTGTTACCACTTTCAGGGAACTGTGGAGCTGGACTCCAAGATCCCTTCGGATGTTAATGCGGCCAGCAGTTTTTCCCTCGACTTTATACTTCTCTCCTGCAATAGACCTTCCAAAATGCATCACGTCACAATTGTCCAAACAAAGTTACATCTGTGTTTTCTCTGTCCAAGTCTGCAGCTGACCTATATCCTCCTGTATTATCTGGAAATCATCCTCACAATCTGCAACTCCGCCAATCTATTTACAGACCTCCAATCATACAAGCACTGTTCCACCACTACTCTGCCTTCTATTGCCAAGCTCTTCTCTATCTATCTTATTAACTGACCGCTGATCCCATTTCACTTCACCTTCTGTATGAGCCTGCCATAAGGAACCATATCAAAGGCCTTGCTAAGGTCCAAACGGCCAACATCCACCCCATGCCCTCATCAATGAATCTTGTCACTTCTTCAAAACACTCAATCCAGTTTGTGAGACATGATCTTCCCCACACAACTGTGTTGCCTGTTGCTAGTAAGTCCATACTAGAGTACTGTTGGAGCTGCACTCACTCAGACAAGTGATTATTCCATCATATTTCTGACATGAACCTTGCAGAGTAGATTAGATTCCTTACAGTGTGGAAACAGGCCCTTTGGCCTATCCAGTCCACATCAACCCTGCGAAGAGTAACCCACCCACACCCAGTTCCCTCTGACTAAAACACTTAACAATCTAGTATGGCCAATTCACCTGGCCTGTGAGAGGGAACTCATGCAGACATGGGGTGAATGTGCAAACTCCAAACAGACGGTTTCCCAAGGCTGGAACCGAACCCAGGGCCGTGGCACTGTGAGGTAGCAGTGCTAAGCACTGAGCCACCATGCTGCTCTTGATGGCTCCCGTAGAGTGGGACATATGATGGGCAGTGATAGTTACTGTACAGTGGGAGGTATATACGACCGTGATGGTTACTGTACAGTGAGAATTATGTCGGGCTGTAATGGTCACTGTACAGTGGGAGGTATATTCGGCCGTGACGGTTATTGTACAGTGGGAGGTATGTTAGGCCGTGATGGTTACTGTACAGTGGGAGATATGTTAATCTGATGGTTACTGTACAGTGGGAGGTATGTCTGGCTGTGAGTTTGCAGACTGTATGAGCTGAACAGAATATGATTCTGCTGCAGCCGATGGCCCTCTGCACCTCATGGCTGCATCACTATTAATTTTTCAATCTGTTTAAAGTCTGTCCCATTCAGTACTCAAGGGGCTACATGTCATGGCGAGGCGGGTCTGCAAAATGTGAAGGTAGCCCTTGCTCCCTATTGTGCAGCGACCATTCTTCCTGATATATGAAAGGGAGGGGTCTATCTGCAGCAGGCAGATCGGTGGTGATGTGGTCAATTATATGTTTCCCTTTTATTGATTCCACCATAACCTGCCACAGAGCAGTCTAGCAGCCACAGGATCCAACATCAATGCTGAGCACTATCATTAGATAGGATTCCATAAAGTATGGGGACTGGGTCTTCGGCCCAACCGGTCCATACCGATCCTTCGAAGAGCAACACATGCCTCTCTGACTAATGCACTGAACACTATGGGCAGTTTTCCACGGCCAATTCACCAGAGCTGCACATCTTTGGACTGTGGGAGGAAACCCACGCAGACACAGGGAGCATGTGCAAACTCCCCACAGGCAGTTGCCTGAGCCTGGAATCAAAGCTGGGACTCTGGTTCTATAAGGCAGCAGTGCTAACCACTGAGCCAACATGCCACCCTGTATTGACTATATACCAAGGAGCTGTCCCTCTCTGCCTGGCTGTGTCCTGTCAGTGGGACAGAAACTACCAGAGAGGATGGTGATGTTGCCTGGGACATAGTCCTGTTCACAGAATCCTGCTTTCCAGACAATATCTGACTGCTGCTTGATTAATCTGTAGGAAATGTACAACAGGTCAGTTTTACATTTTCTGCAATGAAGAGTTAATATCACTTTATTTCTTACATATTATAAAATAAACCAAACATCATTGTTTTTCAGTTGAAAACAATTGAAGTGAGCAATAATTGAAATACCAGAGCGCAAACCTAACTATTACAGTTCAGTGGCTGAGGTAAACAGCCGATTGATGTTCAGATCAGTGAACACACCATCTTGCAGGGAGCAAAGCTGTTGGAAATGATTTTGAGGAAAAGCCTGAATTCAGACACCATGACCTCCAAAATCTGTCCAGAGAGCTTCCAAACTGGAGCTGGGCAGTTACTCACGCAATCCCTCACAATAGACTGGTTAGAGACATACCTGAACAACAGGGAGATGTGTGTGGGGCAGACTGGTCAATGGACTAGCACATGATGCTGGTCCAGACGCAGTTCAATATTTATAACAACGACCTGTAAACAGTCATGTCTTGCAAGTATATCTCTTCTTGTGTGGCTACTAAACTCTGTAATTCTGTACCTTGTACCTGATCCTGAATGAAGGTGTTATAAAGGTGATGGGCTCCTGCAGCACATGGCATCTTACATTGAACCCCTCATAAACAATATCCAGTGTATGTTAGCCCCACAATGTCAGCATACAAACAGAATTGTGCAGCTCCACTGATGGCCAGTATGATCCAGCCCAAAGACCTTGTGTGTGACTTAAGCTGGAAATCTCTGTGTAAATGTTTGCAGCATTGTTCTAACCATTAACAGCCATTAAGTAAAGTCTCTTTACTGAAGGTCCGAAATCCTTTCATAATACCAACTTTTAGATTGTCCAATAAGCACAAAATCCACCCATTTATTCAGTACGCTGTTATAACAACAATATGATGAAAACCCACATTAAGTAGCATTGAAATGATGAGTCTCATTGCCTCACCCAAGACCAAACTATTACTAAGTACAAGGACTTTGAAAATATACAATTACTTTCCCTTGTATTAATATTGTTAATTAATACTCGATTCTCCTGCTCCTCAGATGCTGCCTGAACGTCTGATTTTTTTTTCAGAACCACACTTTTTGACTCTGATCTCCAGCATCTGCAGTCCTCACTTTCTCCCTGCTAATATCCACTCATCATCATTTTCATGGCAACAATATCACTGTGTGTTTTAACATGTCCCAGTCAGATATGAGTACGTTTTCAGTTGCTTCTGTCTATCTCAAAACTCAGTAATGTGGGATGAGAATGCCAGTGTCTGTGATGCTCGGTATATAGGCCATGCCTCTGAGACTGACAGATTGTTTCAAACAGCATATTCCTTCAGCTGTTCACAACAAGCAAGGTACTGCCTGGACCGACCAGCCTGAGCTCACAAAACCCAAAAAACAATGTCCAGCATTGAACAGGTCTAGACAATATTTTTATGTTAATTCAGTCATGAAATGTGATTGGGACAGCATTTATTGATGGATAGGGAACTTGAAACAGTGACACTGGCAATATACTTCCCAGTAAGGATGGTGGATGGCTTGGAAAGAATGCGAACATAGTGGGGGTCCCGTGTATCTGCTTCTCTTGTCCTTCTTGATGGTCGGGGGTTCAGAGGTACGTTGTAAGGAGACTTGGTAAATTTCTGGAGAGCACCGTGTAGGTGGCAGGTATTGCTGCTACTGAGCGTCAGTGGATGAGGGGTGAAGCTGCACTCACACAGCAATAGGGAACAGGCTTTCGGAAATGTTGAGGTGAGTTATTCCTGCAGAATTTCTAACCCTTGACACATTCTTGTAGCCAATGAATTTATATGCTTCCAAACGTGGCGCTGGAAAAGCAAACCAGGTCAGGGAGCATCTGAGGTACAGGAGAGTCAATGCTTTAGCATAAGCCCTTCACAGGAATGGGTACTGAAATCATATGGTCAGTCCCTTTCAGGCTAACGATAATCCCCGCGATATTGCTTGGTGTGTCTTCAGTTATGGTGGTGGCATTGAACGTTAGATGATGTGGTTCAATTTTCCATTGTTAGAGGTAATTGTTGTCTGACACATGTGTAATGGAAATGGTATTGTCACTGTTAAGCACACACCTGCATTGTTCCAGGTCCTGGGACATTTGGACAAGGACTGCTTCAGTATCTGAGCAAATCACGAATGGTGTTGAACACTGTCCAATCATTGGTAAACATCCCCATTTGTGATTTTACAGTCATTTATGAAGCAGCTGAAAATTATTGGGCCTAGGGCAGAGAGCACTCCTACAGCTCACTGATGCTGTCCCTTTCTCTGAGCTAGGAAGCTGGCTTCTAGTTCCACCTGCTCCAGAGGTGTCTAACAACATATCTGAATGGAATAATGTTACAGTATCTAACCGAAGGAGCTGAGCGAGGACTTAGTTAGCTCAATCTGGTTTGTAATGCAGATTAATGCTAACAGTGTGGGTTCAATTCTTCGGTAACTGAAAAGGGCTGTGCAACTCAATCTCTCCCTCTCTTGCGGCATGGTGACTGCCCAGTTAAACTACCATCAGTCGTCTCTGTCTAATGAAAGAGCAGCCTTTTCATCCTCTAAGAGTATGGTGCCTTACTTTTCCATTTCTGATCTCCAGGCTTACCCAGAAACCCCGCCCCTGGGGAACTATAGCGGAACTGTCCTGGAGCTGAGGTGGCTGCTCTGCTCCAACGCCAGCCACCTTCCTTTGTACCAGGTATAACTCCAGCCAGTGCAAACGATTCCTATTTTCTCCAGTTTTGCCATTAACCCTGGATACGACACTTGGTCAAATGCAGTTATGATGATGTTAAGTGCAGTCACTGTCACCTCACCTCTAGAATTCAGCTGCATGGTCTCTTGTTGTACATCGTTAAACCAAGGCTTCAATGAGCCCACAGGATGAGAACCCAAACTGAGAATCAATAAGCAGGTTGGTGCTGAGGAAGTGCTGCTTGATCCCACTGTGGATGACATCTTCCATCCCTTTATTAATGATAGATTTGAGAGCAATGGGGCAGTCATTGATTGTCCGGTTTGTCTGTGTGTGTACAGGACACACACGGATATTTTCCCACATTGACAGGTCGATGCCAGTGCTGTATCCCAGCAGGGACAGCATGAATGGAATTTTATCAGGGCCCACATCGTTTGCATTCCCCATCCCTCCAGCCGTTTGGAATTACCACACACAGTGAATCGAATTAGCTGAAGACTGCCATCTGGAGGAGACTAAAATAGATCATCCTATCGATACTTCTGTCTGAACATTGTTGTGGTCCTGTCAGCCTTAGCTTTTCTATTGTTGTGTCGGGCTCCTCCATCATTGAGGAAGGTGATATGTGGGGATCCTCCTCCTCTAGTGAGTTGTTTGATTGACACCACCATTCAACCTGACTGCATGTGACAGGATTGTGGGGATTAGGTCAGATTTGTTGGTTAGATCTGTCTGTCACGAGCTGTTTATGCTATTTGGTGAGTAAGTGGGTCTGTTTAGTAATGTCACCTCATTGTGAGGTGTACCTGGTGCTGCCCGCGGCAGGTCCTCCTGTATTCTCCATTGAACAAGGGTTTATCCCCTGGTCTGATGGTCAGGGTAAAGTGGACCATATGCCAGGCAGTGACAGTGAAAATTGTGCTGGAGTACTATTCTGCTGCTGTTGGTAATGACCCATGTCACCTAACACAGATCAGTGCTGAGTTCTAGATCTCTTTGAACTCTGTCCCGTTTAGCATCGTGATAGTATCTCTAACATGTGCGCTCACGCATGTACACACGCACACTATTCCCAATGGGTCTTTGTCTCCCGAAATACTGTGTTTGGTAGTCATTATTACCAACATGGTCATCTATTAATGTCTCTGCAGCTGCGGTGAAGATGAGGTCAAGTATGTTTCTCCATGTCAGTCGTTCCCTCCCCACCCGGTGAGACCCAGTCTCGCAGCTATGTTCTTTTGGACACGACCATCTCGATCAGGAATGCTGCTGCTGAGCACCTCTTGGTGGTGATTTTGAAATAGCCCACCCACTATACGTTCTCCAGCTCATTCACTCTGTCAGTGCATCCTCCAAGAGTTGTACAATGTAGAGGGACACTGATCCATCAGCTGAGGGAAGGGAGTCAGCAGGAGGTTTCCGTGTCTGTGTTTGATCTGACACGTGAGGCTTCGTTATGTCACATTGTTGCTTGAGGTGTCTGTAGGACGCCTCGCCCATATTTAGCCCTAGCCCCCAGACGTTAGGAAGGAGGGATTTCCAATGTCTGCAGGGCTTTTACTTTTTTGTCACTATCAATCGAAGGACCTCTTCTGTGCTGTATGACACTCACTCGATAACCCTTGTGATTGGACAGTCTAAGGTCTCACTCCTTCAAATTTCTCCAAGTGCCTGTCTATTCCACAGATTTCTAAAATATTTTCTCTATTAAGACATTGCACAATTCCATTTTTAAACTATCTTCATGTATCTCTGTATCTTTCCCAGTCATCTCATCCAGCCGCTACATCCATCTGTATCTTAGCAACCCTCCGTATCACTACAACCTTTATATCATACTACAGCCCCATCTATCACTGTAAATTCCGCCAGCCCCAACACCCCTCCCTATTTCTCTAAACTCCAGCTGCTTCACCTTTCCCCATATCCTGTGAATGAGTTCAAAATTATCTCACTAACCCATTCTAGCATGTACAGGCCACACTATTTATCCAGTCTTACTTTCCTATCTCTGTAAAATCCCACACCTTGCTTTCCTAATCTCTGTTAAATTTCCAGCCTTGCTTTCCTATCAGTGTAACATCTCCAGCCTTGCTTTCCTCTCTCTCTGTAACATTTCCATCCTTTCTATCCTCTCTCTGTAACATGTCCAGCTTTTCATTCCTACCTCTGTTGCATCTCCAGCCTTACTTTCCCCTCTCTCCGTAATATCTCCAGCCTTGCTTTCCTATCTGTGCAACATCTCCATCCTTGCTTTCATCTCTATGTAACATCTCCAACATTGTTTTCCTCTCTTTCTGTCACATCTCCAGCCTTGCTTTCCTATCCTTGGAACACTTAGAGTCTGCTTTCCTATCTATGTAACAAATCCAGCCTTGCTTTCCTTTCTCTGCAACACCTCCAGCCTTGCTTTCCCATCTCTGTAGCATTTCCAGCCTTGCTTTCATATCTCTGTAACATCTCCAGCCTTGCTTTCGTTTCTCTGCAACACCTCCAGCCTTGCTTTCCCATCTCTGTAGCATCTCCAGTCTTGCTTCCCTATCTGTGTAACATCTCCTGCCTTGCCTTACTATCTCTGTAACATCACCAGCCTTGCTTTCCTATCTCTGTAACACCTCCAGCCTTGCTTTCCCATCTCTGTAACATCTCCAGCCTTGCTTTCCTAACTCTGCAACGTCTCTAGCCTTGCTTTCCTGACTCTTTAACATCTGAAGCCTTACTTTCCTATCTCTGTAACGTCTTTGGACTTGTTTCCCTTCACACCTCAGTGAATTGGTGATATATTTGCTCCTGCATTTCCATCTTTCTGGGACACTATAAAATATCCCCAGCAGTGTGTCTGTCATCGTTTGGACCCTAACCTCGATCCACAAGGCCTCATTTGAAGACATGTCCAAGGTATCATACTTCCTCACTGCAATAACTGTTCCTCAATTAATAATGCAACACCACCTCCTCTTAAACACCCTCTCCTGTTCTGCGTATTGTTCCAATACACAGAATATTGAGTTGTTAGCCCTGACCTCTCTGAAATACGTCTCTGTGATGGCAAAAATGTTCCACCTCGACGTGTCAACTCATGCCATTATCACAATAGTGTGTTTGATAATACTGCCAGTATTAACGTAAGCTGAAATGTAACACCTGGAATACTCTGTGCCTCAGAGTTCCTTATTCATTCAGTATTTATTAGCAGCCTGCTCAAACCATGAACCAAAATTGTAACTCTGGGACTGAATGAATATTTGTTGAATTGTATATTCTTTTTTTCAAAAACAATGTATTTATCAAGTGCAACTTCCCAGAATTGAGCAGTCAGCTCCACATACAATGAGTTTCTGATGGTTAATTCCACGCTCAGTGTGCAGAGGGGACAGCCCTCACTCATGGAGAAACTGAGGACTGCAGTTGATGGAGATTAGAGTAGAAAGGTGTGGTACTGGACATGCACAGCAGATCAGGCAGTATCCGAGGAGCAGGAGATTCGACGGTTCGGGCATGAGCTCTTTATCAGGAAGGGATTGGTGCATTCCTTTTTCTTTGATTCCGTGATTCACAGGACGTTGGGAACTTGGCACTGAGGCACTTGGGGCTGTTCTCATTGGAGAAGAGAAGGTTTAGGGGAGATCTGATAGAAGTGTATAAGATGATTAGGGGTTTAGATAGGGTAGATACTAAGAACCTTTTACCGCTAATGGAGTCAGGTGTTACTAGGGGACATAGCTTTAAATTAAGGGGTGGTAGGTATAGGACAGATGTTAGGGGTAGATTCTTCACACAGCGGGTTGTGAGTTCATGGAATGCCCTGCCCGTATCAGTGGTGAACTCTCCATCTTTATGGTCATTTAAGCGGGCATTGGATAGGGATATGGAAGTTATTGGGCTAGTATAGGTTAGGTAGGATTCGGTCGGCGCAACATCGAGGGCCGAAGGGCCTGTACTGCGCTGTATCCTTCTATGTTCTATGTTCTATGTTCTAACTATACTTGCTCAGCAAGGCAACACTGCACATAACACTGAAATGGAAAGCATTCAATCAGTTGGTTGGACAGGGTGTAGACAAGTTGAGGGGAAGTACAGACTGATTGAAGTACAAACATAAGGGTAGAAAAATCCCCTGGGTCAGATGGTATACCCTAGGTTACTCCATGAAATGATGTAAGAGATTGTCGTGCCTTTGATGATAATCTTTGCATCCTCGCTGTCCACTGGAGTAGTGCCAGATGATTGGAGTGGCAAATGTCATTCTCTTGTTCAGGGAAAGGAATAGGGATAACCCTGGGAATTATAGAACAGTCAGTCTTACACCAGTGATGGGCTAAGTATTGGAGACAATTCTGAGAGACAGGATTTACAATTTTTTGAGGAGCAGGTCATGCCTAACAAACCTTATTGAATTCTTTGAAGATGTGAAAAAACACATTGATGAAGGTAGACGAGTAGATGTGGTGAACAAGAATTTTAGAAAGGCATTTGATAAGAGTCCCCATTGTAGGCGCATTTAGAAAGTAAAGAGGCATGGGAAGCAGGGAAATTTGGCTGTCTGGATACAGGCATGACTGGCCCATAGAAGGCAGAGGATGATAGCAGATGGAAAGTATCCAGCCTGGAGCTCAGTGATCAGTAGTGTTCCACAGGGATCAGCTCTGAGAACTATGCTTTCTGTGATTTTTATAAATTACTTTGCTGAAGATGTGGAATTGTGGGTTAGTAAGTTTGCCGATGACATGAAGGTTGTTGGAGTTGTGAATAGTCTGGAGGGCTGCTGTAGTTTGCAACCAGACTTTGACAGGATGCAGAGCAGGGCTGATAAGTGGCAGATAGAGTTCAAACTTAAAAAGTGTGAAGTGATTTATTTTGGAAGGTTTCATTTGCATACAGAAATAGGATTAAAGATAGAATTCTCGGCAATGTGGAGGAACAGAGGTATCTTGAGGTTCATGTCAATAGATCTCCCAAAGTTGCCACCAAGTTGATAGGGTTGTTAAGAACGTAATGGTCTGTTGGCTTTCATTATCAGGGGTATTGAGTTTCAGAGCGGCGAGGTTAATGCTTAGCTCTATAAAGCTGTGGGTCAACCACACTTGGAATATTGTGTTCAGTTCTGGTTGCCTCATTATAGGAAACATGTGGAAGCTGCAGAGATTGTGCAGAGGAGATTTACCAGGATGCTACCAGGACTGGAGGACATGTCTTAGGAAGAAAGTTTGAGGGAGCTAGGACTTTTCTCCATCTAGCGAAGAAAAATGACAGCTGACTTGATAGAGGTGAACACCTTGTTCAGAGACAAAGATTGGATAGCCAGAGTCTTTTGAACAAGGGGCGTAATTTAAGGTGATTGGAGGAAGGTTTCAGGGGGATGCCAGAGGTATGTTCTTTACACAGAGAATATACCTGTGGGGGCAGAGTGCACCACCAGTGATGGTAATAGGCTCAGATATGTTAGAGATAATTAAGAAGACCCTTGGATAGGCACATGGAAGTTAGTACATTGAAGGTTATATAGGATAGTCTGATCTTAGAGTAGGATAAAAAGACGACAAAACATTGAGGGCTGAAGGGCTCTTACTGAGCTGTACTGTTCTATATTCCAAGTTTCACTCAGTTTGTGGATTCTTATCATTTGTGATGGAGTGAGGTGTGTGAGGTCAGGAAGCTGGGGAGGGATGTTGGACCAAGACTTCCAGTTATGGTGTGCATGGTTACATTCACCTGAGTGTAAGCACAATATGTGCAGTTACCTAGACCATCAAAATCCACAAAGTTCAATTATTAAAATGATTTTTGATTTGCCGTTAGCTCCTGGTTTCTTCAGATACATTCTGTTGGGTGACCCATGTATTATTATCTGACCATCCACAGGCATGTACAGATTTATTTTGATACTGGTGACTGTGAAGGTACATTTGTTGGATATAATTTCAGAGGATTCACTGTGCGACAAAAGATGCTGCAATATACTTTCAATTGGGAGCATTTTCACCCTGTGTCTGGTCCAGGGAGCAGATGTATGGAGTAGGGGAAACATGCCAGCACCATAAGCAACACCATTTGATTCTGACACTCCATGTCCATACATCAGCTCTCTGGGTGTGAATTTGAGTGGGGATGACATTGTAAGACCTAGTTCCTGGTCAATCATTGGTATCTGATTTAGACAGTATTTGTAACTACACTGAGAACAGTGATAGGCTGTTGGCTAGTTTCCCCCTGCCGAAGGTGGAATCCAAATGATTTACTTTGAAGGAATGTTTTAATGATTACCCTGACCCAGGTTGGAAATTATCTGGACAGATTCAGGAGCAGGTCAGTGTCTCATTGAGTGCGGCAGGTAGCTATGAGGTCCAGTAGGACTGTGCCGGAATTATAGCCTTTTGGAATTCATGTTAAATGTCAGTCATGATTGCAACGTGGTGGGTTTACAGGCCTGAACAATAATCATGTGTTTGCCATGTTTGTGAATTGGGCAGTGATGAAATATTAACTGCAATTATTCAACTGAACAATAATTGCATCATCTCTGAAAACACTTACGTTAATTCTACATTGATGGAACTAAAATATAGACACCTAACAAAGTTTTATGATGCAAAAGTAAAGAGTGCACATTTTGTTTTGTACAGCAAAAAAGACATCTTGTCTGACTAGATCGAATGAATCCTTAGAAGAGTACAAAGGCAGTATGAATATACTTAAGAGGGAAATCAGGAGGACACAAAGGGGACAGAGATAACATTGGCAAATAGAATTAAGGAGAATCCAAAAGGATTTTACAAAGACGTTAAGGAAAATAGAGTAAATAAGGAGAGAATAGGGTCCCCTCAAAGATCAGCAACGAGGCATTTGTGTGCAGCCGCAGGAGCTAGGGGACATAATAAATGAGCATTTTGCATCAATGTTTGCTGTGGAAAATGACATGGAAGATACTGAATGTAGGGAAATAAATGGTGACATCTTCCAAACGTTTATATTACAGAGGAAGATGTGCTGGTTGTCTTGAAACACATAAAAGTGGATAAATCCCCAGGACCAGATCAGGTGTACTGTGACCTTTGTGGGAATCCAGGGAAATGATTGCAGGGCCTGTTACTGAGATATTTGTATCATCGATAGTCACAGGTGAGGTCCCAGAGGATTGCAGGTTGGCGAATGTGCTGCCACTGTTTAAGAAGGGCGGTAAGGACAAGGCTGGGAACTATAGACCAGTGAGGCTGACAGTGGTAGTGAGCAGGTTCTGGGAGGGAACCCTGAGGGACAGGATGTACATGTATTTGGAAAGGCAAGGACTCATTAGGGATAGTCAACATTGCTCTGTGAGCGTAAAATCATGTCTCACAAACTTGGCTGAGATTTTTGCAGAAGTAACAAGGAGGATTGATGAGGGCAGAGCAGTGGACGTGATTTATTTCAACTTCAGTAAGACGTTCGACAAGGTTACCCATGGGAGACTAGTTAGCCAGCTTAGATGTCATGGAATACAGGGAGAACTAGCCATTTGGATACAGAACTGGCTCAAAGGTAGAAGGTAGAGGGTGGTGGTGGAGGGTTGTTTTTTCAGACTGGAGGCCTGTGATCAGTGGAGTACCATACGAATCAGTGCTGAATCCACTACTTTTCATTATTTATATACATGATTTGAATGTGAGCATAAAAGGTACAGTTAGTAAGTTTGCAGATGACACCAAAATTGGAGGTGTAGTGGACTGCGAAGAAGGTTACCTCGGATTGCAACAAGATCTTGATCAGATGGGCCAATGGGCTTAGGAGTGGCAGATAGATTTTAATTTACATAAATGCGAGGTGCTGCATTTTGGGAAAGCAAGTCTTAGCAGGAGTTATACTCTTAATGGCGAGATCCAAGGGAGTGTTGCTGAACAACGAGACCTTGGAGTGCAGTTTCATTGTTCCTTAAAAGCAGAGTCGCAGATAGATAAGACAGTGAAGTAGACGATTGATGTGCTTTCCTTTATTGGTCAGAGTATTAAGTACAGGAGTTGGAAAATCATGTTGTGGGTCTATAGGAAATTAATTAGGCCACTTTTGGACTATTTCATGCAATTCTGGTCTCCCTCCTATCAGAAGGAAGTTGTGAAACTTGAAAGGGTTAAAAACAATACAACGATGTTGCTAGGGTTGGAGCATTTGAGATGTAGGAAGAGCCTGAATAGACTAGGGCTGTTTTCAGTGAAGCGTCGGAGGCTGAGTGGTGATCGTTTTGCGGTTTATAAAATCATGAAGGACATGGATAGGGTAAACAGACAAGGTGTTCTCCCTGGTGTGGGGCCGTCCAGAAGTAGAGGGCATATCTTTGGGTGAGAGGGGAAATATATAAAAGAGAGCTAAGGGGCACCTTTTTCATGCAGAGGGTGTTATGTGTATGGAATGAACTGCCAGAGCAAGTGGTGGAGGCTAGTACAATCGCAACAGTTAAAAGGCATCTAGATGGGTATATCAATAGGAAGGGTTTGGAGGAATTTGCCCCGGGTCCGGTCAGGTGGGACTAGATTGGGTCGGGATATCTGGTCGGCATAGACAGGTTGGAACAAAAGGTCTGTTTCCATGTTGTACATCTCTATGACTCTAATTTAGAAACGACAATAACTTAACATGCACTGTCAAATAAATAAATGGTTTATGTTATTAAATTGTAGCATACAGTAAGTTGAAAACTTGCAATTTTTAGAATGAATTATAAAGAAAGAAGAACAAAGAATATTCCAGCACAGGAGCAGGCCCTTCGGCCCACCAAGCCTGCACCTATCCAGATTCTCTATCTAAACCTGCCGCCTACTTTCCAAGGATCTGTATCCCTCTGCTACCTGCCCATTCATGTATCTGTCTAGATATATCTTAAATGATGCATCCATAAAGTACTCAAAATTTGCCCCGATCAGAGTCTTGTAAAGACTCAGAAATCCATTCGTGCTTTAATATTCAAGTCCTTTCAAAATAAATGCCATCATTGTATTTGTCTTTCTGACCGGATAGGCTACCTGAAACAATGAAAACGTATGATGGACATTAATAAACTTATCATGGAGTTACAAAAATGAACAGTGATTAAAGCATGCTGGCAAGTGGATCCCGGCCTTGAGTAAACTGTCTGTTCTAATCAACATGCTGAAGAATCCAGACAGGCTGCAGCTCCCTATAGAAAGTTTGCAAACAATCCTGACAGCTACAGTACAGACCCTGCAATACCCACCTGAGGATGGACTTTAATGGGACATTGATGGCCGAAGGGCGACATTCCAATATGCCAACCCCTGGTTGAGTCTGATTGATCAGGGTAACTGAACTGGGAATTTGTGTTGCAGATGTTTCGTTCCCTGTCTAGGTGACATCCTCAGTGCTTGGGAGCCTCCTGTGAAGCGCTTCTGTGATCTTTACTCTGGCATTTTCAAATCACTACAAAGGCCGGAGGGAAGATCACAGAAGCGCTTCACAGGAGGCTCCCAAGCAATGAGGATGTCGCCTAGACAGGGGACGAAACGTCTGCAACACAAATTCCCAGCTCGGCGAACAGAACCACAACAACAAGCACCCGAGCTACAAATCTTCTCCCAAACTTTGAGGGAAAAGGAACCTGATCATTCCATTGGCAGATCCTCCATACCCTCCCAAGGGCTTGAAGACTTGGAAGGATAAAAATCACCTCAAAACCCCACAGAGTGTAGTAACTGGAAAATAACCACTGAGAAAGAAGACAACTCCAAGACCATTGGAAGAATAAGAAAGCATCACCACGCGGAGCCTGGCCAAGTTCTAGTGTTGTGGTACACTATCAGTCAAAGTTAAGTAAAAGATAAGACACTTTGCAGTATTTTCATTACTTTATAGTAAACTGTATTGTACAAACACAGACTGTGTTCAATAAACAAATACTGTTGTTTGTAAGAGTTGTCTCAGGTCTTTTGCTGAATAGAAGACTTTAAACACACTGTGCGGCAGATAGAACACCTTCCTAACTATTCCCTCAACCTGCAGGTTTACCTTGAGACATTCCTGTACGAGAACTTGCAACTATGTTTGCACTTCAGATTTCTGAATTTTCTTTTCATTTATGAAATATTTCATGCCTGCCTTCCTCCTCACAATGTGTTTCACTTCATGCTTTCCCAAGATGTACTCCATCTGCCACTTCTTTTCACACTCTCCTATTCTATCTAAATCCTTCTGCAGCCTCCCTGCCTCCTCTATGCTGCCTGGCCCTCTCCCGACCTTTTTTTTCATCTAAAAGCCTACTCAGAATGCCCTCAGTTTCGTAATATCGATCGTTAATGTACAAAGTAAAAAGTTGTGGTCCCAACACTGAGCCTTGTGGGACAGCAGTTGTCATCAGCTGCTATCCCAAGAAGGACCCTTTTATCCCCACTCTATACTTGCTGCCAGACAGCTAAGCTTCTGCACACACTAGCACCTTGCCTCTAACAAAATGGGACCTTATTGCACTCAGCAGCCTCCCGTGGGGCACCTTGCCAAAGTCCTCCTTAATGTCCAGGTGGAAAACATCCATTCACTTACCTTTGTCTCACTAGCTTGTTACATCCTCAAATAACTCTTACAAATTTATGAGGCATGACTTCCCCTTCATGAAACCAACCATATCAATTTTACCCAATTTTGCAATTCACTTGCAAGTATTCAGAAATCTCATCCTTCAGAATGGATTCCAGGACTTACACATGACTGAGGTTAGGCTAATTGGTCTGTCACTTTCTGCCTTTTGCCTTATTCCCTTTATAAATAGGGTGTCACGTTATCAACTTTCTCGTCTTCTGAGCCTCTCCCGGATTCTAGAAATTCATGAAAGATCACCACAAATGTCTCTATTATTTCTTCAGCTACATCCCTTTGCACTCGGCGATATCGCCCATCTGGTCCAGTTCATTTACCCATTTAGTTTTTTGAGCAACTTTTCCTAATAAGCTCTGCCACCATGCTACCTTGAATTTGTGGGACATTATTCGTGTGTTTCATTGAGAAAACTGATGTGAAATAATTGTTCAGTTTCTCATCCATTATTTGTTCCCCATTACTATAACTCCAATGTCATTTTCTGTGTCCCAATGTCCTTTTCTGCCTCTCTTCTGCACTTCATACATCTAAAGAAACTCATCCAGTCTTCTTTAATATTACTGGCTAGCTTACCCTCCTATTTAATCTTCTCCCTCCTATTTCTTATTTTTTTTGCCCTGTGTTAGTATTTGTAAGCTTCCAAATCCTCTGATTTCCCACTGGCATTTGCTATGTTGTCTGATGTCTCTTTTGATTTTACACTAACCCTGATTTCCCATGTCATCCATTGTTGTCTCAAACTCCCTATGCCATGCTTCTTTTAGCTTGGAATGAGTGTCTGCTGTGTCTCCTGACTTAGTCCCGGAAGCTCCCCCCATTACTGTTCCACTGTCTTTCCTGCTAGCCTACTCTCCCAGTCAATTCAACCCAGTTCCTCCTTCATGCCTTTGTAGTTGCTTTTATTCAGCAGTAATATTGTGAACTCTGATTCTATCTTCACCATATTAAAATGAAGAGTATGTTCAATGATATTATGCTCTCTGCATCATAAAGCTTTCTTGACCTTAAGCTCCCTTATCAAGTCTGTCTCATTGCGCAACTCTAAATCCAGTATTGCCCGTTCCCTCGTCGCCTGCACCATAAGCTGCTCCAAAAAAGCCATCTCAAAGACATTCCAAAAATTCCATTTCTTGCAAACCACTACCAACCTGATTTTCCCAGTCCACCTGCACATTGAAATCCCCCAAATCACTGTAACTTTGCCTTTCCTAAACATCTTTCCTGTCTCCTGAAGTGTCCTCCGCCCCAGCTCCTGACTATGATTTGTAGGCCTGTACATAACTCCGAATATGATTTTTCACTTTTTCCGTTCTTCAATTGTAACTGCACAGATACTACACCGTCTGTCCCTACTTTGAGTTTTGGGAACTAAGTGATGGGAATATAAAACATTTTAGCATTGTCACAAATTCATAGTTTAGCAATTGATTAAAAGTTTTAAATTGTCAATTCCATTGGCCACAATCTATTTATTAGGCCAAATATTCTGTCTGTAGTAGAGAAGAGTTCAACATTTTCAAAATGCATTAAGACAGTAAAAAAAATTATCGGTATTTGGTGAGTTGTCACAAACAGACTTTTTAATATTTCATTCAAAAACCATAACCGAATACTTGAGCGTCAACAGAAATGGCAACTTCTCTGTTCCCTTTCAGATTAGACAACTATCCACAGTCCAAAAGCGTAACTACGTCGAAAGTGCTGGAAAACCATAACAGGTTCTGAGCAGTGAGAAACACAATTAACCTTTTGATTCCAATATGAGTTTTTTTTCAGAAGAGGATCATATCAGACTCAATATGCTCCCTCTGCTTCTCCCTCCAGGTCCTGAAATATCTGTGGGGGTTTTGTCACTGTTTACTGTTTGCAGCTCAGGTTTACATTTTCAACAGCACATTGACTTCAATTGTGGGGTGGGTTGGAGAGGGTGGGTGGGGGACGGTTTGGGAAAGTGAGCATGGTGTCTCAGTGGTTAGCACGGCTGTCTCACAGTACCAGGGACCGGTTTGGAGAGGAGGGGGAGGGGGGCATGGTGTCTCAGTGGTTAGCACGGCTGTCTCAAAGTACCAGGGACCAATTTGTGGGGGAGGGGGAGAGGGGCATGGTGTCTCAGTGGTTAGCACGGCTGTCTCACAGTACCAGGGAACGGTTTGGGGTGGAGGGGGAAGGGTGCATGGTGTTTCAGTGGTTAGCACGGCTGTCTCACAGTACCAGGGACCGGTTTGGTGGGGAGAGGGAGGGGGAGGGGTGCATGGTGACTCAGTGGTTAGCACGGCTGTCTCACAGTACCAGGGACCCGGTTTGGGGGGGAGGGGGATGTGACATCGTGTTTCTGTAGTTAGCACGGCTGTCTCACAGAACCAGGGACCCGGTTTAGGGAGGAGGGGAAGGGGTGCATGGTGTCTCAGTGGTTAGCATGGCTGTCTCACAGTACCAGGGACCCGGTTTGGGGGGGGGGGGGGAGGGGTGCATGGTGTTTCAGTGGTTAGCACGGCTGTCTCACTGTACCAGGGACTGGTTTGGTGGGGAGAGGGAGGGGGAGGGGTGCATGGTGACTCAGTGGTTAGCACGGCTGTCTCACAGTACCAGGGACCCGGTTTAGGGAGGAGGGGAAGAGGTGCATGGTGTCTCAGTGGTTAGCATAGCTGTCTCACAGTACCAGGGACCCGATTTGGGGGGTGGGGGAGGGGTGCATGGTGTCTCAGTGGTTAGTACGGCTGTCTCATATTACCAGGGACCCGGTTTTGCGGGGAGGCTGAGGGGAGCAATGTGTCTCATTGGTTAACATGGCTGTCTCACAGTACCAGGGATCCGGTTTGGGGGGAGGGGCGCATGTTATCACAGTGGTTAACACAGCTGTCTCACATTACCACGGACCCGGTTTGGGAGGGTGTGGGGGAGGGCGGGGGAGGGTACATGGTGACTCAGTGGTTAGCACGGCTGTCTCACAGTAACAGGGATACAATATGGGGGAGGTGGGCATGATGTCTCAGTGGTTAACAAGGCTGTATCACCGCACCAGGGACCCGGTTTGGGGCAGGAAAGGGGAAGTGGTGTCAGTGGTTAGCGCGGCTGTCTCACAGTATCAGGGACCAAATTTTGTGGGGAGTGGGAGGTGGAGGGGGACATAGTGCCTCACTGGTTAGTACGGCTGTCTTACAGTACCATGGACCTGGTTTTTTTTGGGGGGAGGGGGGCATTGGTGTCTCGGTAGTTAGCACGGCTGTCTCTCAGTACCAGGGACCCGGTTTGGGAGGGGGCAGGGGAGGGGAGTATGGTGTCTTAGTGATTACCACGAATATCTCACAGTATCAGAGTTGAAAAATGTGGTGCTGGAAAAACACAGCAGGCCAGGCAGCATCCGAGGTGCAGAAGAATCAACGTTTCGGGCATAAGCCCTTCTTCAGGAATGAGGCTGGTGTGCCAAGCGGTCTAAGATAAAAGTTGGGTGGAGGGAATTTGGGGGAGGGATGCTGGGAATACGATAGGTGAAATGAGGTGAGGGAGTTAGGCCGGAGAGGGGGTGGGGCCGGAGAGGTCGGGAAGAAGATCGTAGGTCAAGAGGGTGGTTCTGAATACGTGGGTTGGGAGAGAGATAAGGTGGGGGGAATGGAAATAAGGAAGCTGGAGATGAGGTGCTCTTCCTCCAGGCGTCGTGTGGCCAGGGTCTGGCGATGGAGGAGGCCAAGGACCTGCATGTCATTGGCGGAGTGGGAGGGGGAGCTAAAGTGTTCAGCCACGGGGTGGTTGGGTGGTTTGTGCGGGTATCCCAGAGATGTTCCCTGAAATGTTTCGTAAGTAGGCGGCCTGTCTCCCCAATATCGAGGAGACCACATCACATGCAGCAGATAAAGTAAATGGTGTGTGTGGAGGTGCAGGTGAATTTCCAACGGATATAGAAGGATCCTCTGGGGCCTTGGAGGGAGGTGAGGGGGAGTTGTGCACAGTATCAGGGACCCGGTTTGGGTGGAAAGAGGAGGGGGGCATGGTGTCTCAGTGGTTAGCACGTCTGTCTCACAGTACGAGGGACACGGTTTGGGGAGGAGGAGGAGTAGAGCAATGTGTCTCATTGGTTAGCATGGCTGTCTCCCAGTACCAGGGACTCGGTTTGGCAGGGAGGTGGATGGGGCATGGTGTCTCAAAGTTTAGCAAGGCTGTCTCACAGCACAAGGGTTCTGGTTAGCTTCCAATTTCATGACTGTTTGTATTGAGTTTTCACATTCTTCCCATGCCTGAAATTGTTTCCTCCAGGTGCTCCAAGTTCTTCCCATGGTACAAATAGATTTGGTGGATTGACGATGGTAAATTACCCATCATGTGCAGCAAGGTGTGTTCGCTATGGGAAATGCAGGGATACGGGAGGAGGCAGGCTAGCCAAGGGAAGTGCAGGAATAGTGAATGAGGTGGGTCTGGGTGAAATGCTCTGCAGAGGGTCAATGTGGGCTCAATGGGCCAATGTCCTCTAAAACAAGAAAAATAGAAGTCAAATCAAACAAAGAATGATACTGCAGATCTGAACCAAAAATAAATTGTGTGCCAAGGAAACGGAGCAGGTTTGACAGTCTCTGTTGAGAGAAAAAACATGAGCATTTTGAGTCCCCTGACCATACAGCAGATCTGAAAGAACCTGAGAAATAGTGTAATGTGTGTTGCTGGACTGAGATTAATGAATGGAGAAATAGAGAGATAGAAAAAACAAACAGAGGGATTATTGATATTCAGCTGGGATGAAAATAAAATGTGAGTGTATTTTCGTTTATTTTTCAACGCTTCCCATATTCCCGATTATTGTGACCACGCAGGTACATTTCCAACTCCCTGTTTGAAGTGAGGTCTGTCCCCTCTATCTCTCTTCCATGAGAGTGATTATCTTCTTTACTTTATTAATGGGACATGGGTGGTGTTGGCTGGGCCAGTATTATTTTGTTTTCCATGTTGCTCTTCGGGAAGTGCTGGGGAACTGCCTTTCTAAACTATTGTATTTCGATGTGCTGTCGGTTGCCAGTGATTAGGTCGGTCTGGTTTCACTTTTTTGAGATCTCGTAGTGGTATAACTGAATGACTGGCTGAGCCATTTCAAAGGGCATTTGAGAGGCGACCATTGCTGAGGGTCTGGAGTAATATGTAGGCCAGACCAGTGAAGACAGCACGTTTTCTTCCCTGAAGGACACAAGTGAGCCAGGTGGTTTTAGTTTTAACAACCAACAATATTTCATTAGATTGTTAAATCTAAATATGTCATTTTATACAAATTGCACAATCTGTTGTAGTGGGATTGAAGTCCGGCTTTGGGTCATTACCTGTGTCCCCGGATTTACAGTCTGGAGAAAATACCACTGGACCATCACGTCCCCAACATCTCCACCAGCAGTAGTGGTGTTGCTGTTATCATGACTGAGGTACAGGAACTTATGCAGTCACATTCTCAACTACTTCCACGGAGAGCAGAACTATTCATATTTCGGGTCATGGGACTGCACAGAAATGTAACAGATAATCAGCCAGGAATAGAAACGGAAGAGAGTTCGACATTTTCAACACTGAGTGCTTGTGCTTTGTATGCAGGGATGGACTTGCTCTTGTCATTGAAAAGTCAGTGGAGGTTCTCTGGTTTTTTTCTCAGATTTGTGTGTCTGCTGCTGCATTCCTTCATGGAGACCTGAGGTTCTGTTGCCCCACTCTGGACAAGGTGTTGGGTATCTGGGTCTGCAGAGACTACACAGTGGGGAGCAGGTCACTGCACTTTCCTTACTGGGATTTCCACAAATATTGCCCAATATTGAAACTTTTCCAAGTGCAAAGTGTGATGCCGGTTTATTTCAACAACGAGGAGGTCACTGAGCTGTGCAACCTCCTTCAGCATAGCCTGCAGTCTCACACCGGCATCTCCAAATCATGAATCATATGTAGTTAGTCTGTACTTGCTGTAAGTGATTTGGAAGCTAACTGGAATGATTGTGTTTCTGGCAAAGGGTACCAGGTTTAATCAGGAAAGTTTTACTGCATCTGTACCGGTAAAAGTGAGGAGTGCAGATGCTGAAGGTGAGACTCGAATAGTGTGAGATTGCAAAAGCACAGCCAATCAGGCAGCATCCGAGGAGCAGGAGAATTGGCGCCATGGATATAAGTCCTTCATTAGGAATGTTCCCGAAACATCGAGTCTCCTGTTCGTTGGGTGCTGCCCGACCGGTTGTGCTTTTCCAGCATCACATTTATCGAATCTACATCTGTACAGAGCGTAACTAAAACCACAACTGAAACATTATGTGCAGTTTTGATCCCTTAACCTTAAAACAAGTTTTAGAAGCTGATCAACAATGTTTTGTTCACACTTTCCTGGAATGAAGGATTTTTGTTCTGAAGACTTATCAGTTTTGAACTTATATTAGAAATCCTTTTGAAGCATGCACAATTTTGAGAAAAATCACCTGGATACATATTTTCTCTTCTCGGGGAAACAAAAACTATGGAATAAATTTTAAGAATAAAATGTATTGATTTTAGCACAGATATTATAAAGACATCAAACGATTTTTAAATTTAAGCATATGCATTCCAACAAATCATCAAATTATAAAGCAGGAATTTTCCCTTTTGCTAATGAAAGGCACTGCGTATAACAACAGCAATGATGCACTTGCATATCGTCCATCATGATCTATTCCAGAGAATGTTCACGACAAGCGCAAGCAGTCCAGTTTGGTGTTCAGATGACATAATTGCATGTTTCAACACAGAGAGGGAGAACAATGTTCTCTGCCTGGGAAGCAGCAGCCGATTGATCCCTCGATTTTCTTTTGTTCCACCTGGCAACAGTAAGTTTCTGACTCACTTCTACCTGATGAGTCAAGGAGAATCCCTGATGAAAGATTCGTTGGAATCTCCCTACCGCCTGAAGCAAAAGGGCATTCAGCTAAGTGCAACTATTCTGGGGAGAAATCACATCACAAGCAGCTTGTCTCAGCCTTGAAGACCTTCAAAAACCCAGTCTTCACTGCTTCTTGAGGATGAGGACCCTACAGGTAATACAACACTAAAGTGCAAGTGGCGAACTTATTTCAGTGTGGTACCCGTTATATTAAAATGTGTTAACCTAACATGAAATCGGAAGCACACCAGCTTTCGGAGTGACGCTTCTTCATCAGGTGATGAAGGAGCGTCATTCCGAAAGCTAGTGTGCTTCCAATTAAACCTGTTGGATACAACCTGGTGTTGCATGATTTTTAACTTTGTACATATGACTCATGACATATGAATGCCGTTTGTATCACAGAGTTCTGCAATCTCTCTCCACTTAAATTGTTTACCATTGTTTTGTCCTTCTATCCAAAACAGACAACTCACATTATGCTGTATCTGCTGAAGGGTTCCTCACGAAACTCCCTTTGCCTATACACATTGATGATACACGACCTCCATTTGATGACATACTGGATGACCAGCTTGGGGTTTAAGCTAATTGGGCTTTGATATATTCCGTCACTTCCTCCAGATCTTTCATACAGATATTGATCGTTGATGATCCCATAGTGATCTCTGAGGCACTCCACCAGTTACAGCTTTGTAATGTGAAAATAAACATTTATCTCTACTCTCTATTTCCTGTTAGCAACACCTTCCTGTGTGGCAGCTCATATGTTTACATGGCGTCCTGTGCAGTAAACCGTACTCAATGAGCTAAAATGATTTGTTCTATTTTCTTCTGTAACATGTTAAATAGGCAGAATGGTCTTCTCTAGTCTCATGGTCACGATAATGACTGGCTGAATGAGGTGGTCCCCTATCTCTGTCACAGTTTCGAGGGGTGGATGGAAGGCACAATACATGGGGTAATGGCAGCAGTATATCCCTGTAACCACATCGAGGGTAGATTGAGGGAACAACATATTGGATGGGTGCAGCAGTTGGCCATTCGGCGCCACCAGTCAGAATGCTCATGACTGAACCGATTGTGTTTGACCATCCGTCTCCTGTCTGTTACCAATAAATATTGACTCTCCTTTCCAGCAACGATCAGGTGAGCTCAGCCTTGAAGACCTTCAAAAACCGAGTCTTCACTGCTCCCTGAGGATGAGGACCTACAGATAGTACAACACTAAAGTGAAAGGTCGAACTTATTTCAGTGTGGGACCCGTTATATTAAACTGTGTTATCCTAACATGAAATCGCCACCTCTTTTGAAACACAAGGCCAGAATCATTCGGCATAGACATGAACCATTAAGCTCTCTAAACCGGTCCAATAGGACCACTGATTCTTTTCAATCAAATATATATTAAACTCATTCTCTGCTCCTGTCCCAGGAAGAGAATAACTGATATCATGACACCACACGAGCATTAAAAATGCAGAATAAGGTATTCTGCCCATCGACTCTGAATGCCATTTAATACTGGCTTAGAGGTTTCTCAACATCATTCTCCTGACTACTCTCTGTAACTCTTGACATGCTTATTCATCTATCTCTGTCTTATAAGCACTAGTGTCTGTGTCTCTGTGCGTCCATACGTGTACTTGTGTGTGTTTGTTCATGTGTTTGTGTGTTTGTGTATTTATGTGCTGACATCGGTTCATCTATGTATTAGCCTGTATGTTTTACTTGTGCTTGTGCCTATTTGTGTGTGACTGTCTATGTCTCCGTATGCCACTACCTGTGTGCAGTTCTATCTCCGTGTAAGTACTTTGAGTGTCAGTATATTAGCGTGTTTACATATGTCTCTGAATATTTTTGTGTCTGTATCTCTCTGCAATGAGATATTTGTTGTTTTGGGAGGGAGAAAATTGTGAGAACAGACAGAGTGGTTAAAGTGTGAATTGCCCTTCACTGAACATTGTTTTTTACTCAGTTGGAGGGACATGGATGTCACGGAATCTACATACAACATATCCCAGTCCACTCCGGCTCGTACCAGGGTCCTCCTCACATGGCGCGGGGGTGGAGGAGGGATCAGATATCGGGTGCTTCCTTTCTCTCCTAGTACAGTCTATTTTTCCTGGAATGAGAGAACGGCGGGGAGGGAATGATGGTGGGAGTGTGTGGCACTGCTCTTAGAGCTGGTGTAGGTGGAGGGGGAGGGGGAATGGTGAGGTGTCCGGAGGAAATCAGTCCACAGTGTTGTATCCATGCAGTGTTATTAGTGTTGGGATTATAGTGGAGGGAGAGAGAGCGAACGGGATGGGGGTGGCGTGAGAAAGATGCTGAATTCAATAGTGAGAGTGTGAGTGCGTGAGCCTTATTTGGAGATAGAGTGTGAGCCTTGTTAGGGGGTAGGTGCTATAACAGGTAATGAGTGTGAGGGAGCAGAGAGAGTACGGTGACAGTTAACCTGACAGAGTGGGGAGGATATTGATACATGTCCTGTGATGCTGATCATTTCTTCAGATCATGTCAGCGTCGAGGTGACCCTCCCCGAATGTCTTGTCCAAGTCTAGCACTAATATCGCCAGAGACCCTGTTCCTCAGATTTCACAGAATCCGTTTAGGTGGATTTTACAAATACGAAGGAGAAGCAAGCATTGGTGTATTATGTTCCTAAACCAATGCTCTCGTGCAAATTCTGTGCATTGTATGCTCTGGAAATTATAGATGCAAATACTGTGGGTGCTGCAGTATTATTGAATGATCTTAAATTGCATCTAAACTGCGTTAACTAAGTAACTGCTAATGTTGTGAAAAATAAATTCCATCAGGTTCGTTGAAGAGTATGTTGTGACTCAAACAAGAGAGCAGGTTATTTTGGATTTGGTGTTGTGTGGTCAGAAGGACTCATTAGTAACCTTGCTCTGAGGACTAGAGACGTTAATATGTTGTATTTTACACGGCGCCGGCATACAATATCAAATGTTTGAGCGTGAAGTGGTAGACACGCAATGTCTGTTAGAGACATAGAACCATGGAGCCCTGCAGCTTGGACACAGGCCCTTTGGACCAAAGTGGGCCGTGGCGACCAAAATGTCCATCCTGCTCATTCCATTTCCCTGTCCTTGCCCCTTATTCTTCTAAATCTTTCATGTTCGCTTATTTGTCTAAAAGCCTTTTGAACGTTATTAATGCACGTGCCTCAACCAAACCGCTGTCTGCTAATTTCATATGTGTACCAACCTCTGCATAAAAAAGTTGGCGCTCAGGATCCTTTTTATTCTTTCACCTCTAACCTGATGTCCTCTAGACCTTGATTCCCAAAACTGGCAAAAAGAATGAGTGTATTCACCTTATCCATGCATCTCATGATTTTATACTTTTCTATACGATTTCCCCTCAGTTTCTTCCACTCAATGGAAAATGTTCTGGTCGGTCCAAACTCTCCCTACAACTCAGAACGTTGAGTACTGGCAACATCCTTGTAAATATCTTCTGTCCTCTTTCCAGTTTAATCACATCCTTCCTATGGCAAAGTGAACAAAACCGAACACAATACTCAAAGTGCATGCCTTACCAGCGTCCTGTCCAACTGCAATATAACTCACCAACCTCTATATTCAATTCCCTGACTGATGAAGGCCAGTGTGCCAGAGGCCTTTTTCACTGCCGTGTCTACGTACAACTACTTTCAGAGAACCACGGACCTGAGCTCCATGGTCCCTCTGTTCATCTACACTCCTTCAGGGTCTAACATTCACCACGAAACTACAACCTGGATTTGACTTTCCAAAATGAAACACCCCACAAAGATCTATATTAATCTCTATTTGTCATTCCTCAGCCCACTTCCTCAGCTGATAAAGGTCCTACTGCAATTTAGAACATAGAACATAGAACATAGAAGGATACAGCGCAGTACAGGCCCTTCGGCCCTCGATGTTGCGCCGACCGAATCCTACCTAACCTATACTAGCCCAATAACTTCCAAATGCCTATCCAGTGCCCGCTTAAATGACCATAAAGAAGGAGAGTTCACCACTGATACGGGCAGGGCATTCCATGAACTCACAACCCGCTGTGTGAAGAATCTACCCCTAACATCTGTCCTATACCTACCACCCCTTAATTTAAAGCTATGTCCCCTAGTAACACCTGACTCCATTAGCGGTAAAAGGTTCTTAGTATCTACCCTATCTAAACCCCTAATCATCTTATAACTGATAACTTTTCTCACTGTTCACAGTACTGCCTATTTTATTGTCATCGTCCTAATTACGAATCATGCTTTGCACATTCTCATCCAAAGCATTGATACAGATAATAAACAGTAATATGCCCATCACCGACCACGAGACACTTCACTAGTCACAGGCCTCAAATCCAACAAGCATCCTTCCAGTATTAGCCTCTGCTTTCTCCCATCAAGCCAATTGAGTGTCCAATTTGCCAGATCCCTCTGAATTCCATGCCATCAAACCTTTCAGAGCAGCCTATTATGTGGAATCTTACCAAAGGCCTTTCTGAAATCTAGATAGACTACGTCTACAACCCTACCACCTTTTGAGGTCCCTTCCTCAAAAGAACGCTAAAGATTTGTGAGCCATGATATCTTATGCACAAAGCAGTGCTGACTGCTCCTTATGAAACCGTGTCTTTTCAAATGCATGCATATGTTATCTCTCAGAACCTTCTCAAGAAAATTACATGTCACAGTTGTTAAGCTAACTGGTCTATAGTTCACAGGTTCTTCTTCGCAGCCCTCCTTGAACAAGGGCACAAGGTTCACGACCCTCTAGTCTTCTGGGACCTCCCCCGTGGGCAGCGGTGATGCCAAAAGATCAGCCAGGGCCCCCGCCATGTCTTCTCTCGTCTCTTGCTGTGTTCTTGGATACACCTGTTCAGGACCAGGAGATCTACAGAAATCCTGCATTGTCTGAAAAATATGTCTATTTCTTTAAGGTAGAATCACCAAAGAAAGGGCAAGTGACTTCATGAAGGTTACCATAATCAATTAAAGATTATATTAATCATAGGAAGTGAACTTAGAAGAATTTTAGACATTGTGGCAACCAGAGAATTCTCAGTAATTTATTTGTGTGGAGATTGCATATTCTCCCCGTGTCTGCGCGGGTTTCTTCTGGGTGCTCCGGTTTCCTCCCACAGTCCAAAGAATTACAGGTTAGGTGAATTGGCCATGCGTATTTGTGCAAAGTGTTCAGGGATGTGTAGACAGGTCGCAAAATGTAGAATTGGATGTGAATGGGTCTGGGTGGTTACTTTTCGAAGGAGCAGGGTGGACTTGCTGGGCCCAAAGGCCTTTTCCGCACTGTGAGCTTTCAATGATTCTGTGAAAGAAGAACACAAAGACTACATAAATCTACAATCTGTTTTGCAAAGAAAACAAAATAAAAGCAGGGTCAAATGTGGAATTTTGTAATCAGGAGAGGAGAGGTTATTGAGGAGAACAGGGAAGTGGCCAAGAAAATAACCAGTTCCTTTGCATCTGTCATCACGGAGGGAGATCCAGAAAATCGCTGAGTAACACCAAATTAACACATGGAACTTGTGGAACCAAAGACAGAAAGTCAATTTATATCAGTAACAAGGTAATAGTTGAAGGCTAGCATAATAGTATTGTAGCTGGATTGAGCATTGCTAGGTCTGATGAGCTAGTTGTACTTCTTATCACAATACTATAAATTAATCAGCAATAGACGCATTAATTGTGCTGTCGATGTCTGTTTTATTTTCCTGTGCATTCTGCAGTGACTGGAACTTAGTAAATGTGTTCCAAGCATTGGTGATGATTGGAAGGGATTCAAGCATCTGCAAAGGGGAGAAGAGATAGTGTGGAGAACTGCAGACCAATTAACTTGTCATCTGTAGGGAAACTGATGGAATATATTATGTGGGATCTGATATTCGATATTTAGAAATTGACAGCAACATTGGAGAGAATCAGTACGTACTGAAAGAGTCTGACAGAGTCTTCATCCTTGACAAATTTCAGAATGATTTGAACTTGTTTATTGCAAAATAGAAATGGCGTATTTCGATTTTCAGAAGGCTTTTTTTATAAAAACCCATGCGGTGAATTCATAAATAAAGTAATGTGAATGGTAATTGGAAAAATATATAGAAGTGAAAAGTTAAAGTAAGGTTCGCCTTCATTAAAGAGAATCAGAACATTGTCGGAAAGTCACTTGAAGCAGTTTCACAGCTTGCTAACGAAACTGTGCATAGAGGATTGAGGTCATAGGGAGGCCAGGAGGGAGAATGTTGAATATGTGGTATTATACAGATCTGGCCAGAGATACACTTTCACTGTAGTAATCACCGCCATCAGACAAAGACATTCAGGTGCTTCACGGCTTATTGGCACTAGTTAGATTTTCATGCTGGCTCAGTATTGTATTATAAAGAAGAAAACAAATAACAGTATGAAGCTTGGGCTGAGTGTTGTTTACCTGTCACTTTTAATATTTTTTCAAATTTGCAGGGCTGATCTTTAAGTGCTTGTTCTTGAAGTTAGTATCAGATGGAATGTAGGAGGTTGAGGGGTGACATTATAGAAAATTGCAAAATCAGGGGAGGCTTGGGCAGGGTGGAAAGCCAAGGTCTTTTCCACAGGATAGGAAAATTAAATCATAGAGCGATAGCTTTATGGTAGAAGAGGGAATATATAAAAGGGAGGAAGAGGAAACGTTTTTTTACACATAGAGTGATATGTTTATGGAATGAGCTGCCAGAGGAAGACTGGCAGCTCCAACATTTAAAAGACATTTGGACAAATACGTGAATGGGGACTGTATAGAGGTAAATGGGCCAAATGCAAGAAGATGGACATAGTGTAATTTGGAAAACCTGGCCGGCATGGACAAGTTGGATCAAAGATTGTGTTTGTATGTGATATGACTGTATGAATAGAGAAAGCGAAGAAAAGGGAAGAAAAAAATGATTTCCCCACCATCTGTCTCTGGCAGGAATTTGGGAATACGGACTAGGCAATAAGTACTCTGTATCAAAGTGATCATGTCACTAACGGGTAATTCAGAGGCACGGGTTGTGACTCCAAGTCGGTATTTAAAATCCTACCACAGCCGATGACAGAGCTTAAATTCGAATGACAAAAATTGGAATGAAACCTAATTGCCCTCATGGAAACCAGAAACCGTAAAGATTTATTTTTATTATTTCACTGATAGTTTTTGCTCAAAAAAACTTAATATTATTACCCAGTCTGACCTCAGTGTGACTTCAGACTCACAACAAAATTGTTGTCTCCATTTTGTCTTGACAAATGGCTACGTAGTCAAGGACAATACGTGATTAACAACAAATGCTGCCCTTGCCCGTGATGCTGGCATCCCGAGAAACAACAGCATTAAAGGGGAAATAAACGAAGGAACGGTGGGTGCTAGAGATCGAAAATAAAATTCTCTAGCGACTGAAAGTATTGGAGAATCTCGTAGGTATGGCAGCCTCTATCAGGAGAAATGCACCTAACAGTTTGAGTCCAGTGACCCTGCTTCACAACTGAAAGCAAACTGCGAAATATTATTATTTATCCTGGTATCATGGAGGGTTGGGTTGGAGAGAAAGGTGGGGGCCAGGTTTAAATTGAATGGATGGAGAAATGGCCAGAAAAAGAGAGGAAAAGAAATAAAAAGTGAGCAAAGGGATTTCTGATGATGGACTGAAAGGAAAACAAAATGGCAAGTTATTCTGACATTTCCCCATTTTCCCATATTCCTGAATATCGCATCCATTTAGATTTGTCCCTGTTTAAAGTGAGTTAGGTTCCCTGTACCTCTTTTCTCTGAGTGTGATGATCAAATCCATTAGCAATACTGGTGCAGCCCTTATAGTTGCTGAGATATAGAGAAAGGTAATGTTACATTGTCAACTGATTCTTTGGAGAGAGAAAATGTTACTGTGGGAGTGTGCAGAGATGCAACGGCTTTCTCAGCCAGGAAGAGAAACTCAGGAGTGGAAATAGTTTTCAACACTGAGCGCGTGCACTTTCCGTGTGGGGAATTGACCCATTCCTTTCATTGGAAAATCAGTGGAGTTTCTGTGGATGCTTACCTTGGGTTTGTATTGTCAGCTGCTGGGTCTGGTGACCCCACTCTATACACTGCATTTACAAAGTGTCTGGGTCCATGTTAAACTAATGGAGATGGGGCTCCAATGAAGGGAATCTCTATCAGTCGGGTGGTGAAGGACAGTGCAATATCTTTCCTGGGATTTCCCGGGACATTTGTCTAAGTTGGACCAGGAGTCAGGTATGAAACTAATTTGTTTCAAAATTGAGGTGGTCACTGAACTGTGTCCCCTCCTTCAGTATACTGTGTAGCCTCACACCAGTGACAGGACTGTGCAGATGCTAGCCAATGAATTCAACTGGATTAACTCTGGAACTTTCCAGGCAGGCGTGATTAACATATCCATCATCACTGGATGCAGTCCTCCGATATATTCACTGGCTGACAGAACGCACCTCTCCACTGAAAACATTATATTGTGTCCATCTCGCTGAGGATGATACAGAAAGAAACTTCCAGAAATACAAGGGTACAGAGTGATTGGTGAAAATGAGGAACAGTGGGTAATTAGAATGACTAAAAGATATATCTTTCAAAATCTCATTGGATTTAAGGTTGGCATTATGCTGCATCTGATGAGCCACATCCCTGAGTATTGAGGAGGTGGCAGGTGAGCGAGTGAAAGAATTTCTGATTGTTCTTCAAAGCTGGTTAGATTCTGGAAAGGATCCTCCAGACTGCAAAGCAGCTATTGTACATCGAGTTAAAAATCACACAACACCAATTTATAGTCCAACAGGTTTAATTGGAAGCACACTAGCTTTCGGAGGGACGCTCCTTCATCAGGTGATAGTGGAGGTCTCAATCATAACACAGAATTTATCGCAAAAATTTACAGTGTGATGTAACTGAAATTATACATTAAAAGTTGATTATCTGTTTAGCCTTTCATCTGTCAGAATACAGTGATAGTTTCACTTCGTTCATGTGTAAATCACAATACTTTCTTAAGTTGTATTCTTGGGTTAGCTGTGAACAATGGTGATAGCTAGACAATATGTTGAGGTGTTAGCCTCCTGTGTTCTCTCTCTATGCCTTTTAATTCTCATGTAAGAAGTGAGATAACGGAGTTTTACATAAGTTCGTGCAGTTTTTGAGCTCAGAGTTCTACATGAATGCATGCAGTTTTTGAGCAATGTACAATGTAACCCTATAACACCTACAACATATTGTCTAGCTATCACCATTGTTAACAGCTAACCCGAGAAGGCAGCTTTTAAAAAAAAGTTTTGTGATTTACACATGAAAGAAGTGAAATTATCACTGTATTCTAACAGATGAACGGCTTAACAGAAAATCAGTTTTTCAATGTATGATTTCAGTTACATCACACTGTGAACATTTGCTATAAATTCTGTGTTACGATCGAGTCCTCCACTATGACCTGATTAAGGAGGGTCGCTTCGAAAGCTAGTGTGCTTCCAATTAAACCTGTTGGACTGTAAGCAGTGTAAGCTGTGAGAAAAACATTGGAACCTTTTGTGAGGAATGTGACAACTAAACACTTCAAAAATAATCACATGATTCAGTAGAATCAATCTAGAATCAGGAAGGGGAAATGATCTTGATCTTTGATAAACCTGCTGGATTTTGTGGAGATTGTCCGTTGTGATATCGACAATTGAGAACCAGTGGGAATGAAGTATTTAAATTTTCAGCAGACGTTTGACATGTTTGAATGGGGTGAGTGGGAGGTAGAGGCAGGTAGGGGTGGAATACACCGAATGTAGTAAAAGTTGGATAATCGAGAGAATGAAGAGAGTAGGATAATTATCTGGAGTGAAGGCTTTGGGATATCAGAAGGATCACTGGTTGGGCAGTAGCTCTTTGCAAGATATAAATTATTTTAGATATGAACACAAATATCATCATTCACATTTATGTTCAATAAATAGTGAGAGGTTGGGTAGTGTTGTTGTTGAAACTGACCTGGGTGTGATTGGTCAGAAATCACAAGCAGAATTTTTGCGTAGCAGGAAATAAATGATATGTGGCTCTTCATGCCAAATGATTAAAGTTTCAGAGTAAATGTATCTTTCCCAATGATAGTGTTTTGTTGAGAGACTGTGAGGTGTAATGTGTACAGGCTGAATCAACTTTATATATAATGATCTTATCAGCGATTCAGTCCAAAGGGGTTTCACCAGACTAAACCCTGGCATGATGTTACCATGAGGAGAATGTGAAGAAACGTGTGCTTACTAAAGTGTGTTAAGGTGTTTGTGAGTTTATATTAAAAAAATGTTGAAGCACATTGAGAGTTGAAGATGCAAAATTGCCTTATTAGATCAATTAAAGGAATACCCAGGCAAATTCACATTTCCTAAGTATTGGAGTGCAAATATATCCACTGCAAGTATATTGGCTGGTACCTGTTCCAGTCGAGGAGAGATCTGCACGGTAACAACATGTAGATTATGGTTTTTGAGGGTGGTGATGGTGGGAGGTTCAGCTCGTTACAGTATTGCAAACGGACAACGCAGGAGAATCACCTAGCCTGCGACAAGAAAACATGCATCATTCTCCCTCTCTACTAACTTCCCTAGAGCAATGGGTAATGGGAGATGTGGTCAATAGCCGGCGGTGCCAACGTCCAATCCAGTCCAGTAGTTTTTGTGAACTGAAGGAATCATACTGAAAGGGGTTAAATGGAGCTTTGTTCAGTGACTGTGATTGATGCCAGTCTCCATGGATCCCAGTTGTGTCACTGGATGTTTTCCGTCTCCTATTAGTAAGGGGCCTCTTGCAATGGTTTATGCCATTGTAGCAGTAGATGCATTAACCCCGACGCTCAAAGGGATCAGCAGCTGCAGAGACAGAATAAGGAGATTTAAACATCTGAGAATAGTCTGGAATGATCCATTAATGGATCAGAATCTGAGAACATTCGACTGGAATGCTGCAACAATGGACAGGGGTTTATCCGATGGTCTTTTCTTGTTTTCCTCGTCTTGGTTTCCAGATCGGATATGGGGTGCACTGCTGATTATCCAGGCGGGTTACTATCCTATCCTCGCTATTGTTGGTGTTCCTGGTAAGTTTCTTCATCTCTATCCATGTATTAATCTCTTGAACCATGGCGAACTTCGTTACTATTTCTGTTATCTTTATTTGACAAAGACGGAAACTATTATCTTCAGTTTCAAATGCAAATTCCATTGATTACCCACAAATTTCAGAACCGCCCACACCGCCGCCCTCACAAACATCTGAGAACGAGACTGCTCACAATACCGAATTTAAATAAATAAAATTCATTTGTGTCTCGGTATTCTGTCCATCACAAAACCTATCCACTACCAGCTCGATTATATGCCCAGTCACCATCTTGGCTTCAACGCTGACGCTTAATAAACCATTATCTATGCTTTGGTAAAATTCAGACATTATGGTTACACCTCTCCTTTAAGCACTCTTTCAGTTGCAAATATTTCGATCGCAACTTTGTTCTTGTCTCTAAAATAACTTAATGACAGAAACATTCTCTCAGCGCAGTAATGTCGGAAGAAATGTAATTCAGATGCACAGGTTATCACACAGAAAGATGCTATTCCACATCCTACCACAGATGATGTCAGAAAGTAAATACAAAAGACAGGAATTGGAAATAACAACCATAACATTTCCAGCATTTTGTCCATACGTTTATCTATTTCACTGATGTCCTTTGGTAAATAGAACTTGCGTTATTATCTGGTCTGGCTTAAGATTTATGTGAGTCCCACAGCAATGTGCTTGGTTCTGTACTGCCTGAAAGAATGACCTCGCAGTAATTGACATTTGGTTCGGTCAACAAATGCTGCCCCAGTCAGTGATGCAGACATTCCAAGTAATCACAAAATCAAAGGTTAAATAAGGCAAAGAATTGTACAACAGATCAGAAACAATAAAGAACGAGAAAGTGCCAGACAAATTGAGCAGATTTGGCAGCCCCCTCGGGTCGAGAGAAAAATAGAATTGGCAATTCGATTCTAATGATCATACATCAGAACTGAACACAGTTGGGAAATAGCGTGATCGATGTTGGTGACACCGACATCTGTTATGAAAGGGAGAACGAGTGAGTTCAATAAATGGAGAAAGAGAGAGATAGAGAGAAAGAAGTAAAGAGATTGTTGATGATCAGCTGGGATGGAAATAAAAAATGAAATCAAACCTTACGTATGTTTCTCCTGTTCCCATATTACTGATAATAATGACCATGCAAGGTATATGTCAAAGTCCCTGTTTAACATTATTTATGTCTGTTTTTCTCTTTTCCCTGAGTGTGATCATCTTCTTTTATGTATTAACGGGATGCTGGCCCAGTATTTAATTCCCTTTCTTCATTGTCCTTGAGAAGGTGTTGGTGAACTGCCTTCCTGACCCACTGCATTCCGTGGGCTGTAAGTCGTCAGTGCTGAGGTCCATGTGGTTTCATCTCTTTGAGGCTTTGAAGTGAGTGATATAACTGAGTGGCTGGCTTGGCCATTTCAAACAGCAACTGAGAGTTAACCACATTGCTGTGGGTCTGGAGTTACATGTAAGCCCGACCAGCTGAAGAAAGCAGATTTCCTTTCCTGAAGGGCATGAGGGTGCTAGGTAGGACAATCGACAATGGTTTCATTGTTTCATTTGATTCTTAATTCCTGATATTTTATTGAATTCAATTTCCAACATTTGCCGTTGTGGGATTCGGATCCGGTGTCTGGGTCATTACCTGATTCCCTGGATTCATACTCAGAGATAATGCAGCTGGATCATCGCCTCCTCAGTATCTCCAGTCAACTCCAAAGGCAATAGTGATGTTGTTGTTGGTGAGGCTTTGCTTCATAAGGCAAATAAACGATTGGCAAAAAATGCCATCCATCTCATTTTGTATTTATGAGAAGGCGAGTTGATGGGAAGTGTTCTTGGTGAAGAGGAGCTGGATGTCCTTGATCATGAGGCACTAACATAATCCCCACAGAGCAGTGAGGTACTGGCAGGTGGGACTAGATTGGATTGGGATATCTGTACGGCATGGACGGGTCGATCTGAAGGATCTGTTTCCATGTTGTGCATCTCTATCACTCCATGACTCAGCAAGTAATCAGCACAATAATGAGTAGTATCGTTCATTACAAAATGATTAAAGTATAAGAGTGAAGACACCGTCCTGCAGTTGTGGAGTGTACATGAGGCAGTATTTTCTTTCATTTATAATCAATGATCTCCTTGCTACAGAGAGATGGTGTAATGGAGTTTCACCAGACAATTCCCTGCAGTGATGGTACCATGAGGAGAGTGTGAAGGAAATGAGAGTTTAATCTGTAACGCTACAAAAAGAATAAAAACGTGATTGCATTCACAATGGTGTGTTATCAATCAACACTCATTATTTCCAAAACAAAACACGGATAGCATTAGATATATCATGTTTTCCATGATATGTGCCTTCACATTTCGAGAAATATGTAGATACAAAAGGTTTAGAAGGATATGGACCAAGACCAGGGAAATGGGGTTAGCATGGATGGACATTATGATCAGCATGAACGTATTTGTGCTAATGTCCTGCCTCTGTGGTATAGGATTCTATTATTCTATGATAATTTACGGAGCTCTATGGAGACCCCATGTTGGTTGAAAGAGAGAACTCCAGGTTCTGAATGAACTATCACCGTCTGGATGTACAGTTGGTGTGTGACCTTGCATTGAACGTCATGTAGTTCACAAATCTGTCATTAGCCACACTCTGACAGTATTAGCCATTCCCACCAGATTCTGACCTCCATACAGAACACTAGACTGTCTTCTCTGTCACAAACCAATCCTTATTTTTTGCTAAAAGCTGCTGAAAGGCTCAAGTAGACTCTGTCTTTGATGTTTTTCAGGGCATCAGTAAAACGGGGCCTGGCTATGATCAGTCTGGTTTGGTACAGACATAAAAGGGATTTTCAGAGGCCTTTTATTTATGTGTAAACAGATGAAACTACAGGCCAAAGTGGTCATGCTTTCGAAGTGACTTGTATAATGAACGTGGAGTTATCAGCTCTTTTAACTGAGCTAACTGAGTTGAGTTGAGCTGAGCAGTTTTCAGTTGAGTCTTGAACTGGGAATTTCAACTGGGAGCTGTGTGGAAACTCTGTCTCTTTTCTGCCATTTAGCTTCAACCTGGAAACATGCATTCCATTATGAAGTTGTTTCAAGTGAGTTTGATTATTGGGACTATTGTGTGTATTTGGAATAGCCTAATTAAGTCGAGCTGGATCAGTTGAATTCTGTAGGGGTTCATTATTCTGTTCATTGTGTTTCATTGTGTAATTTTGTGAATAACGTTTTTCTCTGATTTAAAATCTAGTCGTCACCCTAGCTAAATTACTCCGAGTAATTTTCATTGGATAATTGCCAAAACAAACTGCCAAGTTATGCTCTGGGCTGCTTGCTTAAGAATGTTTTGAGTGGTCTAGCCTCGTCCATAACAGACTGGGGGGTTCATTGCTAGATTTTCAACAGCGAGTGGGAGGTGCTAGTGTCTTTAGTTAGGGAATTCATTTGACTGGGTTGACAAAACTTCGAATAGTAATGGCAATTTCAGTCGCCAAACGTTTCCTAGGTGTGCATACAGTGACTGTGGATATTTTACGAAAAGTGAATAAGCCCAATTTGCAATTGGAACTGACTGCTTCTGTGAGGAAAGGAGAGGTAATTACAGCAGTAACTCGTCAATTAAACTTGCTGGAGACACCATCCGAATCTATAGAGATGGGAAGAATTCAGTTGCAAATGAAATATCAGTTAGCGGCGAGACGCAAGGAAAGGGTAGCCAAAATGAAACATTTGACTTTCAATAAAATGCAGAAGAAGGGGGAAAAGACAGAGCAGCAGAACAGAGAGTAAAAAGAAAGAATGGCAAAAGAGAACGCAGCAGGGGAGAAAGAAAGAGAGAGCTTTTGAATCGCAAAAACTGACACTTAAAAAGGGAAGTCAGTGTTAAACATTGGAGATAACGACTGAGGGTGCGCTTAGTGAGGAAGAGAGTGCAGATGAGCAACTCCTGGTAGTCAGAAGCCTAGTGAGAATTGGTTTGCTCATGTTCAAGCATTGCCTCAACTTGATGAGAAGAATATGATGACCTTTTCGTCTCATTTGAAAAGTTGGCTCAACAAATGCAGTGGCCAGAGGCAATGTGGGTTTTGTTGATCCAAACGAAACTTGTAGGTCGGACTGGTGAGGTATTCACCTCCCTATCAAAGGAGATATCTGGGGAGTCGGAAGAGATTAAAAAATCATTAAGTCAACATACGCAACCTTTCAGTAATCTAATGAGGATCCTGGTCAAACCTACACTGAGTTTCTAAGGATCAAACAGACTGATTTCGATAGTTGCATAAGAGCTTTAAAATTAAGGCAAAGCTATAATGCCCCCAGAGAGGTTAGTATTTGGAGGAATTCAAAACTTCACTCCCTGAAGTAGTGCAGACTCAGGTGGAAGAGCAAAGAGTGTAAGCAACAAGGTTAGCTGCTGAAATGGCTGATGATTATGAACTGGTCCATAAATTTGATTTGCTTTCCAGAACCAGTTCTGATCTCTGAGGGACAGAAATTGGAGCAAAGAGATATCCTCACGTGCAAAGGGAAATCTAGATCACAGTGTAACACGTAAGGATAATTTTCCACGGTAATAAAGAAAACCTTGAGGGGACAAAGAAGTTTAAATACTATGGTGTTTTCACTGTAATTAAGATGGCCACACAAATTCACAGTGTTGGTGAGCTGGAAGAAAACCAGCTGTAGGATAACAAGACAAGCCTGGAAGTTTCGTTGAACTAGTAACAAAAAGCATAGGGGGAGTTAGGCAACTGCCTCAGAGTGTACTAGATGATCAGTGGACATGCTAAATCTGCGTTAAAAAATCTACATGGAAGGGTAAAGTTTATTCACATAGACCAGGAGTAATTGGTAAGGAGGTTCCAATATTAATTGACACAGGATATTTTCAGTCTGTAATGCTGATGGGTGAGGCTTTATGAACACTTGAGAGACGATTGCCAGAAAATGTGCTGGGAACAGGAATTCATAGTGAGGCAAAAAGAAAGTGCTCAGTTATGTAAAGTAAGGAGTCCAGAAAAGAGCCGAGAATGTGTGGTAGGTGTACTGGACCCCTAACTCTCAGCTCCAGGAATAAAATTTGTCCTTGCAAATAATATAGCTGATTCACTGGTAGGCGTGCTGCCTCCTCTAGTTGAAAAGCCAGTGGAGATGCAGGCAACTGAAGACCTGGAGAATGTTTATCCAGGAATTTTCCCTGATTACGTCATCAGAAGATCACAAATGCACTGGTTGAAGCAGGATTAAGGCAGAGATAAGGAAGCTGACGTAGAGTTATCCGAAAGTTTCTTTTTGACCAGATAAGTGGAACAGAAGGAGAAAGTATGAAAACATGAAAGTACTTTAGTTCTGCTAAGGTGATTGAATTAATCAGAAAGATGAGGAGTTACAAAAGTTATATAAAAAAAACATTTAGCAAGAAAGAGAATGAATGCATTCCTGTGTGTTATTACTTCACAAATGATGTCTTAATGTGAATATGGAGATCAGCGCACATTGAAGCAGATCAGACGTGGACAGAAATTTTCAAATTGTTTTTCCTGTTGGGTATAGAAAGGAGGTGCTGCGAGTGGCACATGAGCTACCACTTGGAGATCATTTCGGGTTTAGGACATTACAGGCTGGAATACAAAGATACTTTCACTGGCCTGGACTACACAAAGATGTCGTTGAATTTTGCCAGATGTCTCAAACATGTCACACAGACAATAATAAACCTGCAACTTTAATACCTATTCCAACATTTGAGGAAACTTTCGCAAGAGTCTTGATAGATTGTGCAGGTCCCCTACCTCAAACGAAAAGTGGAAATAAGTATTTACTAACAATAATGAATGTGTCGACTAGATTTCCAGAGGCAGACACATTATGCAGCATCATAGCTGAAAGAGTTGTACAAAAATGCTTATTTTTTACTAGGTACGGACGACCAATAGAGATCCAGTCAGATCAAACCTCACATCCGAACTATTCAAGGAGATGATGGATAACTTGGGAATAAAGCAATTCAAATTTACTGCGTAATATTTGGAATCACAGGGAGCATGAGAGAGATGAGATCAAACACTGAAGACCATGTTGAGGTTTTATGGTCAGGATTATCCAGATGTTTGCGATAAGAAAATTCCTTTTGAACTATTTGTAATCACAGATGCACAGAATGAATCGACCAAATTCAGATATTTAAATAAATTTGTGGGCATAAAGTAAAATGACCATTAACATTGGTTAAAGATAAATTAATAAGTCAGAATTCAGTGACCATCCATTTGGATGATGTGTCAAATTTTAGGGAATGATTAAATAGAGCTGGAGAGTTGGGTAGACAGCATTTAAAAGTATTGCAGCATATAATGTAACAGGAAGTGGATCAGAAATCATAAATTGGCAATTTTGCAATTGGGAGTAAAGTATTGGTATTACTTCCAGTAACAGTTGAACCTTGAAAAGCAAGTTTTGGCGTACCTTATCAAATTGGGAAGAAATTGAATGAGGTGAACTATTTGATACAGACTCCAAACAGGATGAGATCTCACGGAGTGTATCACGTGAATACGCTAAAAAGGTATTTTCATAGGGAAGGAAAGCAAGAGGAGAAGGTGTTAATGATTACAGCACAGAAGGAAGAACCAAGTTCAGAGGATTCTGAATTGGACATTCCTCAAATCAAATTGGAGACTGAGGAAGTTGTCAAAAATTGTGGTAAATTATTGAGTTACCTTATACAAGAAAAGAAAAGTGACCTGAAAGAGTTTTGACTATCTTGTGGAGAGATATGCGGCAATAAACTTGGAAGTACGAACACAATTGTGCATGATGTAGACACAGGAGATGCTGTTCTGATTAAGCGACATCCTTATGGGCATGACTCTCCAAAATTGGCACAGGTCCAGAAGGAGATAGAGCACACACTCCAATATGTCATAATCGAAGTGAGCTTCAGTGATTGGAGTTCACATATAGTCATGGTACCAAAGCCAGATGGTGCCCAATGGTCATGTGTGGACTATCACCATGTCAATGCCGTTACAAAGACGGATGCATATCCAATTCCATGTTTGGAGAACTGTGTCGAAAAATTGGGAGAAGCAACTTACATTTCTAAGTTGGATTTTCTCAGAGGCTACTAACACGGACCTCTGTCAGAAAAAGCAAAGGCAATTTCAGCTTTCATAATGCCAAAAGGACTAAATCAGTTCAAATTGTGGCATTTTGTATGAAAAACGATCCAGCCACATTTCAGAGACTGATAATAAGGTCATTGCCTGATTACCCAACTGTGTGGTCTACGTTGATGACCAGGTAGTTTTTAGTCACTCATGGAAGGAACATTTACAGCATTTATCGGACTTGTGCGATCAACTTCAGAAGGCAGGCTTGGTGGTAAACTTAGCTAAAAGTGAATTTGAGAAAACCCAAGTCACGTCCCTGGGTCACGTTATTGGACATGGACAAATGGCCCCATGAGATACGAAAACGAAAGTAGTTACGTAATGTTTCACACCGTCGACAAAAAGAAATATGCAGTGCTACGGTTCATGGGATTGACTGGATTTTATCGAAAGTTTGTGCCAAATTTTAATCAGAGCGGCGGCTCCACACACCGAACTGTCAAGGGCAAGAACTGTCAGTGGACAGAGGACTGTCAAAATGCATTTTACAGCCTAAAGACTGTGTTAACACTGCTCCCAGAATGAGCTACACTAGATTATACGAAGCCTTTCAAGGTGGCTATCGTTGCTAGTGATGTGGGTATTGGTCCGGTGTTCCTGCAGGATGATGATGGGGGAATAGAAAGGCCCATCGGGTATTATTCTGGGAAGTCGAACGTTCATCAACAGAAATGTTCAACAGTGGAGAAAAAGACTTTAAAGTTAGTGTTGGCATTACAGCATGACTGTGTTTATATTACCAGCAATGCATCTGAGACAATCGTATGCACTGATCACAACACATTTGTGGGAAAAAACTAAGGACAAAAATGCCAGATTGTTGAGATGGAGCTTCTTGTTGCGGCCATTCAATCTGACAATTGTGCATGTGGCAGGTCGCGAAAGCGTGAAAGCTGATGAGTTATTGAGATTCGAATGAAATACGGAGGTGTTCAGTGGTGGGTGTACCGCGGCCAGAATTTGCATGGATTTGTGCATGTTTGAATGTTTACAGTTAGCATCGTGTATCTGCCTGTTTTGAGACGACTAACTGGGATGGAAGGGTTAAAAATGCAGCCACCTTTTCGCATTGATGGTTCTTTTTTTTAGTGGAGGGATTCATGTCACAAAGCAAGTCCCTTATTTGTCAAAAAGCTGTTCCTTGGCTCAAGGAGACTCTATACTTGGTTTTTTTTCGCAGGGACAATAAAACGGGGCCAAGCTCCTATCAGTCTGGTTTGGTACAGTGATGAAAACGATTTTTAGAGGCCGTTTGTTTATATGGAAACAGATGAGACTTCAGGCCAAAGTGGTCATGCTTTATAAGTGACCAGTATAATGAACGGAGACTGGTGAGCTCTTTTAGCTGAACTAGCTGAGCTGAACTGAGCTGAGCAGTTTTCAGTTGAGTTGTGAGCTGGGAAGTTCATCCGGGAGTTGTGTGGAAACTCTCTCTCTTTTCTGACCTTCAATTTCAACCTTGCAATATATGTTCCGTTTGTACGGGTTTTAATTGGGAGTTTGATTGTTGGGATAGTTGTATATGCTTGGAACAGCATAATTAAGTCTAATTGAATAGGTTGCATTCTGTCGTGGTTCTTTATTCTGTTCTTTGTGTTTCATTGTGTAATTTTATGAATAAAGTTTTTGTCTGTTTTAAAATGTAGTAGTTATCCTAGCTAAATTACTCCTATTTCAATTCTCTTTCCCATTCCCTTTCCAACATGGCCATCCTTGGCATCCTCCATTGCCACAACGAACCAAACCATGATTTGGAAGAACAAGATCTCATCTGTCTCCTGTGTTGCCTACACCCCGGGGACTCAACATTGAATTCTCCAATTGCAAATAACCTCCCTTCCAATCCCCCGACTCCCTTCACAGACCCTCCACTCCCTTCCATTCCTCTGACCAAGCTTTTGTCCAGCTCCTTACCAACTGGACTCCGACATCCCATCACAAACCGGGCTGATACCCTTGATCTGTGTTCACTTATACCCACCTCGCCACTCTGCCTCCTCCTCCCTCACCCGCCACTTTATCTATAGACTTCCTTACTCCCATCTACAGTCCTGACGAATGGTTATATCCAAGGCGTTCACTTCTCAACGTATTGATGCTGCCTTGCTTATTTTGTTCTTCCAGCTTCCTGCGTGTGTATTTTGGATTCCAACATCTACTGTTTTTTTTTTAAAAATTGTCTTCTTGTGTAATAGGCAGGCGTGAGTGTACGCTTTGCGCCTCTTGTTATCCAACAGATCAGATGGGTGGAATGGATTTCTTATATTACTGTGAAACCAGCTAGTGTTGCTGAAGGGGTTCCTCTTTCTTTTGACCATGGAAATGTTTCGTGTCCAGCAGTGCTTTTGATCAATGTTACCTTAGTACTTTAGGAGGTGACTCATTGCTCTGAACATTGTATAATCTTCAGAGAACATCCCCACCTCTGATCGTATGACAGAGGAAAAGATGTTGATGACGCAGCTGAAGATGTTTGTGCCGAAGAAGCTACCCTGAGGATTGCCCACAGAGATATTCAGGGACTGGGAGGATTGATGTCCACCAGCCCCATTGTGTTCTGAATGATCCAACCAGTGGGGAATTTACAACTGATTCCCATCAAGTTCAATTTTGTTCAGTCTCCTTGACATCTCACTCAATCAAATACTACCATGATGTCAGGGCCAGTCACTTTACGCTGTGTTCATATCTTCTATCCATTTCAATAGGCCAAGGTATGTGGGTTGGGAGTGTTTCCTTCTCTCAGGGAGTCGTGACGGTTGGGACCAGACAGTTGGGGAGGCCAAATCACTGAAATGTTTGGGGGTGTGAGTGGGTGTCAGTGGACTTTGACCCGTCAGAGAGTCGAGGGCTATAAAGAATTGGGCATAAAAGAGAAATTGCGGCCGAGTGCAGATCAGCCCAGACTTACTGAATGGAAGTGCAGGTCTGATGGGCTATACAGCCTGGTTTTATTCCAGTATGCCCCAGAGTCCAGTCACTTTGTGGCCGCTTCCATTTCCTGTGTTACCGACTTAAAGTAGCTGAATAGACTGATCCTGTTGCTGTGTAAGTAGATACTGGTGCTGCATGATCTGGTAACAGTTTTATAGGCCCGAGGGCTTTATTGGCCTTCTCCTGTAATTGTACATCAAGCTCCAGGGGTTGAAAGGCCTCATTCTGTTCTGCTGTAACTGAAATCCATATGGACTAAATCTTGGAGAAAGTGAGCTCTGCAGATGCTGGAGATTAGTGTCGAAAAGTGTGGCACTAGAAAAACACGGCAGATCAGGCAGCATCACAGGAACAGGAGAATCGACGTATTGGACGTTCCTGATAAAGGGCTTATGTCCGAAACATAGACTCTCTTGCCCCTGGAATGCTGCCTGACCTGCTGTGCTTTTCCAACATCACATGTTTCGACGACTACTGCCCAACCCAAGTCAGTCTTCCTGGTCACATCATCCAATTACATTAAGAAAATTGTCAAGCACAAACTTCCTCGCACAAATCCACACTTACTATTCCTAATGAAAGCCTGTCTTTTAAATATATGTACATCTTATCCCTCAGAACCTTCTCAAGTAACTTACCTACCACGGATGTTAAACCTACTGGTCTGTAGTTCCAAGGCTTTTTTTGTGCAGTTCTCCTTGAATAAGGGCATGGCATTTGCTACCATCCATTCTTCCGGGACGTCCACTGTGGTCAGTAATGATCAACATTATAGTCCAGGGTCGCCGAAAATTCTTCTGGAGCCACTTGAGGTGTTCTTGGATATATCATGAGATTTTTCACCTTTCAAACATTCTAGTCCGTCCAAATCTCCTCTTCTATGACATGAATTGTCCCTAAGATATCACGACTAACTTTTTCTGGTTCTGAAGTCATCATGTATTTCTCGACGGTAAACATAGATTAGAAATATTCATTGAGGATTTCACCCATCTCTTATAGTTCCACACATACTTGTCCACGTTGGTCTTCAATGGATCCTATTTTCTCTCCAGTTATTGCTTTTTGTTTTAATATATTTAAGTACCTTTTTGGATTCATCCTAATCTTCTCAGCCAAGGCTCTTTCTTGACCACTTTTCACCCGACTGATTTCTTTCTTCAGTAAACTCCTGTATCTCTTATACACCTCCAGGGATTCCCTTGATCCCAGCTGCCTGTACCTGAGCCACGCCCGAAGTTTGAACATGAACCTGTTGACCAGTTTTGTCCCTCTCCATAACTAGATGAAAACTAATAGAACTATGGTTACTGGTCCCAATGTGCTCCTCCACTATTAATTCAGTCATCTGTCCAGCCCTATTTCCTAAGAAAAGTTCGAGTTTTGCCCCTTCCCGAGTAGGACACTCTATATACTGTTGTGGAAATTTTCCTGATGCATTTAACTGATTCGAACTCATCAAATCCCTTAATGCTCTGGCCGTTCCAGTCTGCATTAGAAAAATTAAAATCCCCTAGTATGATAACTCTATTGCTCCTGCAGGTCTCCCCTCTCTCCCTGCATATTTGTTACTCTCATTCCTGTGGACTCTTTGGGGGCCTATATTACAACCCCAACACCTCACCATTCCATTCCTATTTCTTAACTCCACCCACAAACCCTCATTGGGTGATCCATCAGTTATTTTATCTCTGATTACTGCTGTGGGACTCCCCTTAATCAGAAATGCAACTCCCCCTCCCTTCCTTCCACCCTCTCTGTCTCACTAAAGCACCTGTTCCCTAGCTCATTAAGCTGTCAGTCCTTTCCATCATTTAGCCATATTTTTGTAATGGCTATAATATCCCAGTCCCACCTACATATCCATACCCTGAGTTCATCGGCCTTACCTGTCAGCCCTTGTGCATTGAAACAGATGCAATTTAATCCAAAATGCATTACTTTCTCTCTGGTGTTTTCCAGCCTAACCTTACTATTTCTGATTACTGTATCTCCTTCCACTTGCCTCCCTGCTCTTGAGGATATGACCACTTGCCAATCTAGTTTAAACCCTCCCTTGTAACTCTAGCAAAACTGGCCGCCAAGATATTGGAATCCCCTTCAGTGCAAGTCTCTGACGTTAATCTCCCTCTCTGGAGATTATCACTGTCAAGGTATTTTTAAAGAATGATTCTCCTAGCTCTCTGTAATTACGCTGCAGGACCTCATCCCTATTTCTACGGATATCATTTGTGCCAACGTGCATAATGATTTCTTCTGCTCATCCTCCCCCTTGAGAATGTTCTGCAGACACTTGGAGACATCCTGGACCCTAGCACCTGGGAGGTAATGCACCATCTTGGATTCCCGTTTGCGACCACAGAAACTCTGATCTGTCCCATTAAAAATCGACCCTCTTAAATTTAACGCCCTGTTTACCTTTACGCTTTCCCGCTGTGCCCAAGAGCCAGTGGTCGTACCACCAACCTGGCAACTGTTGCTTTCCCCTGAACGGACATCGCCCCCAACAATCCAAAATGGTCTACTTGTTATCGAGAGGAATGGCCACAGGGGATTTCTGCACTCCCTGCCTACTCTCTTTGCCATTCATGGTGGTCGCCCATCTATTCTCTGCCTGGAACATTACAGGAAGCAAGGAACGCCTGTTGGATTAAATTGTGTTCATTTAAATACAACAGGACTGACAGGTAAGGCTAATGAACTCAGGACGATGAACGTTGGGCTGGAATATTACAGTCATTAAAAAAAAATACCTAGGGGCGTGTCTATGAATTTGTCAGTATCTGGGACGACCCTCAGTACATCCTAGATTAGCTTACCTACAGTGTGTAAACAGGCCCTTTGGTCCAACAAGTCCGCACCGACCCACCGAAGAGCAGCCCACCCAGACCCACTCCCCTACACCCAACACTGTGGATAACTAAGCATGACCAATTCACCTAACCTGCACATCTTTGGACTGTGGGAGGAAACCGCAGCACCCAGAGGAAACCAATGAAGACAGGGGGAGAATGTGCAAACTCCACACAGACAGTTGCCCGAGGCAGGATTTGAACCCTGGTCACTGGTGCTCTGAGGTAGCTGTGCTAACCCATGATCCACCTTGCCGCCCAGCGTCGCTCCCTAACACGGTCTCCCAGGAGCTGAAGCTGGGTGCGGTGCCCACACGTGTAGCCATTAAGGACGGTGGAAATCTCCCTGAGCTACCACATCTCACAAGATGGAGCGTGCAACTGTCCTAAATGCCATCTCGACTGCTGTAACAATACAGTTTAAAGGACGTTATTTGAGTTTCCCTGTACATTTTGCTGAGCTGAGCTGTCCGAAGCCTCTCATGTCAAAGCCTTCCTGCTTACTCTGCTACAACGGCATGTCTCCCTACCCCTCCACATTTAATCTTGGTCACAGAAGGAAGGCGAGACGACAGTGATGTAGTGTTTAGGCCTTCAGCACTCCTTAACACCTGGCCCCAGGCTACCTGCTCCCCAGTGCAGATCTGCTCTTGGCCTTGGAGGGTGTCTTGCTGAGGTCTTTCTTCTGGTAGTGGTGATTGTGTCGATGCAAATCTCACCCTAACAGGCAATCCGTGTTATTGCAGTCCTCTCGTACTTTCTGTCTATTTGTATTGCCTTTATGAATTCCTTGAATCCCTCAATTGCATTCCAAACTCTGTCTCACTCCATAGTGGGAGAGGTTGATGTTCTTGTGAATGCAGGGTTATTGGAAAATAATACCATGAGACGTAGGGGCAACAATATGTCTATCCGCTCACTGAGTCTGCTTTTCCTTCGATTAGGTTTTATTTATTTTGTTAGGCCCCCAATTCCACTTTCCTGTTATTTCCCCGTAACGCTCGTATAAAAATTTGTCTCTCTCAGCCTTGAAGACATTTAATGATCCAGCCTCAACAGTCCTCCGAATTTTCTACAATTGTTTCCCTCTCACTGATGTGAGAATAGATGGTCTTTAATCTGGTGATATGCCCACTCTATCTTGCATAAAATTCCAATTTTTCCTCAGCTCCTGTATCAATTTGCTCAAGGTCAAATGGTCATTCTCCCTGAATCCAGGAACTGCTTCACCAAACTGAAGACTTGTAGAGTGTGTTTAACATATTCTCTGACTCTGTGAGCAGGCTGTCCCCTGAGTCCGTAATACTCCCATTCTTTCCCGCGCTATCCTCTTCCCCTTAATAAACCAAAAAAAAATGACTGTGGATTCTTGCTAATCTTACCCGTTAAAGGTTTATCACCCCTCCTTCTGCTTTTCCACTGATTGTTTACGTTTAGCACTCCACTTGCTATATTCTTGCAGGACCTTCATTGACCTCCTCACTTGGTGCCAGATTTAAGCTTCTCTTTCCCTTTTCATCCTGTTCGGAATTTGTGTCGACATCTGAGGTTCTCTGGGTTTGTGTTCCTAAATTTTATCTTCGGTGTAACATGCTGGGCCGACATTGTAATCAATTCAATTTTAAACAAATGATTCCCCCAACCCCAGCCCCACTTTATTCTGCTACAGTTTCACCCAGAGGCAACTGCACTTTGGCCAGATTCTCTCATTTGTTTCCATAAAATCTGTCTCCCCAATGTAAAAAGCTCTTATTTTTCTAACATTTTGGGGGTCTTTTCCTTCGCAAAGTCAAAATATGTGATATCACGTTCACTGGTCCTGTAAAGCTCTCCCACTTTTGCCTGGAGCAGCTGACTGGCTTTATTCCCCACAGTGAGGCCCAGCACTGCACTGCCCATTGTTGTATCTGCTCTGTGTTGATATAAGAAGCTCTCTGGAATAAATTACAAAATACTTATTTAGGTTAGATTACTTACAGTGTGGAAACAGGCCCTTCGGCCCAACAAGTCCTCACCGACCCGCCGAAGTGCAACCCACCCATACCCCTACATTTACCCCTTACCTAACACTACAGGCAATTTAGCATGGCCAAATCACCTGACCCGCACATCTTTGGACTGTGGGAGGAAACCGGAGTACCCGGAGAAAACCCACGCAGACACGGGGAGAACGTGCAAACTCCACACAGTCAGTCGCCTGAGTCGGGAATTGAACCCAGGTCTCAGGCGCTGTGAGGCAACAGTGCTAACCACTGTGCCACCGTGCCGCCCACCTGCCCCTCTTAAGAAATTATTACTGACCTAATGAATGTTTGGAATTGAAATGCTTGAATATAATTATTCTATTATTGTTTTACACACCTCAAAACTTGGTTATATACCTGCACCCGCACTTTCTTTTATCTGGGGTCGATAATATATCCCTAGCAGTGTTTCTGTCATGGTTTTGATCCTGAGCTCTAACCACCAAGCCTCTTTAGAAGATCATTTTAAGATATTGTCCCTTCTTACACCAGTAACTAACTCCATAATTAATAAGGCAACCTCACCTCCTCTTTTACCCTTTCTCCTGTCCTGACTGTAGTTCTGGTACCACAGAATATTGAGTTGTTAGCCCCGACCTCCCTCAAACACATCTCTGTAATGGCAAAAATGTCACACTTCTACATGTCACCTCGTTTCCTTATCATATCTGTCTGAATGATAATCTAACCAGCATTAATGTAAAGCACATCCAACTTGGAATATATCACCTGGAATACTCTGTACCTCGGAGTTCTTCAGTCATTCATTGTTAGTTATCAACCTGTCCAGTTCATGAACCAAAACAGGAACACTGGGACTGAATGAACATTTTTTTTGAATTTGAAATTCGATTTTAGTAAATGTGATCATCAAATGCAACTTTCCAGAACTGAACAGTCAACTCCAGATACAACGGGTTTCTGCTGATTAGTTCCCTGCTCAGTGGGCAGAGGGGACAGCCCTCAGTGATGGAAAAAGTGAGGACTGGTGATCAGAGTGGAAAATTGTGGCGCTGGAAAAGCACAGCCAGTCAGGCTGCATCTGAGGAGCAGCAGAGTCAAAGCTTCCCATGCTTTCCATTCCATCATACACAGGATATTGGGAACCATACTTGCTCAGGAAGCCAGCACTGTTCAGAGCCCTGAAATGGAAAGCAGTCATAGTTTGGTTGGAGAGGGAGTAAACAAGTTGAGGTGAAATACAGACTGTTTGAAGTACAAGTATAAGGATAGATAAATCCCTCGGCCAGAAGGGAAACACTATGGGTTACTGCAGAAGAGAGGGAAGAGATTTCTGTGCCTTTGTCGATGGTCTTTGCGACTTCACTCTCCATTGGAGTAGCGTCGGTTGATTGGAGGTTGGCAAAAGTAGTCCTTTGTTCGGGCAAAAAAAACCAGAGATTTTCCTGAGAATGACAGGCCAGTCAGTCTTACATCGGTATTGGGCAAACTATTGCGGAGGATTCTGGAAAAACAAGGCTTGATTAGAAATAGTCAGCATGGATTTTATGAGGTGCAGGTCATACCTCACAACACTTATTGGATTCTTTGAGGATGGGATTAAACACACTGAATAAGGTAGAGCAGTGAATGCGGAGTGCATAGATTTTTAAAAAGGTGTTTGATAAGCTTCCCTGTGGTAGTTTCATTCAGAATGTAAGGAGGCATGGTATACAGGGAGACCTATCTGTCTGGATACAGAATTGGGTAGCCAATAGAATACAGATGGTGGTGGTAAATGGGAAGTATTCAGTGTGGAACTAGGTGAGCAGTGGTGTTCCTCAAGGATCGGTTCTGCTGTTTGTGATTTTGATGAACGACTTGGATGACGAAGTGGAAGGGTAGATTCGTAATTTGATGATGTAACACAAGTTGGTGGAACTGTGGATAGTGTGGAGGGCAATTGTATTTTGCAACTGGAACGTTGACAGGATGCAGTACCCAGCTGCGAAGTGGCAGATGGTGTTCAATATGGAATGTGGGATACGATTCATTTTGGAAGATCGAATTTGAATGCAGAATCCAGGGTTAAAGGCAGGATTATTCCATTGTGGAGGAACAGGGGGATCATATGGTTCATGACAGAGCTCCCACAAAGTTGCGACCCAGGTTTATAAGGTTGTTAAAGACGTGTTTGATGTGTTCATGAGCCGAGGGATTGAGTTTAACAGCTGCGAGGCTATGCTCCAACTCTATGGAGCCCTGGTGAGACCGCACTTAGAATATTGTAATCAGTTCTGGTTGCCTCGTTATAGGAAAGATGTGGAAGCTTTGGTGAGGGTGCTGAGGAGATTTATCAAAATGCTGCCTGGACTGGAGGGCATGTCTTACAATGAATATTTGAGGGAGCTAGGGCGTTTTCCTCATTGGAACGAAGAAGAATGGAAAGTGACTTGACAGCGGTGTGCAAGATGATAAGAGACATAGATAGAGTGGATAGCTATTTACTTCCTGCCAGGGTGGAAATGACTCTCGATGGGGTATGGTTTTCAGGTAATTGAAGGAGGGTTTAGGGAAGATGTCAGAGGTAGGCTCTTTCACAGAGGGGTGAGTGTGTACAATGAACAGCCAGCAGTTGGAGTAAAGTCAACTATATTAGGGATATATAATTGGATAGGCACATGAATGATAGTATAATGAATGTTTTGTAGATTAGTTTGATCTTAGAATAGGATCAAAGTTCGACAGAACGTCAAAGACCGAAGGGCCTGTACAGTGCTGCACTGTTCTGCACTGTTCTGTGTTTTCAGTTTCACCCAACTTGTGGATTCTCATCAATTGTTGAATGTGTGAGGGAGTAATGTGTGTGAGATCAGGAAGCTTTGGAGGGGTGTAAGGCTAAATCCTCCAGTTATGGTGTGCATTGTTACAGTCACCTGAAAACCAGTATAATATGTGTGGTTACTTAAACCAGACAGAATCTGCCAAGTTCAGTTATTAATGTGATTTGTGGATTGCCGTTTGCTGCTGGTGATTTCACATACTTTCTACTGTGTGATCCATGTAGTAATCTCTGACCATTCACAGAGATGTACAAGTTTATTTTGATACTGGAGAATGTGAAGGTGACATTTATTGGATATGGATTTAGAGGTTTCTTTGTGAGACACGAGGCACTGCAATAGATTGTCAACTTGTTAACGTCTTCACCTGGGGTGCAGGTGTATGGAATTTTGGAGACAGATCAGATTTAATCACCATAGGTAACTTCTATGGTGTGATTCTGGCTCCCCATGTCAACACGTCTGCTCTCTGGACCAGTCTTTGACTGAAGATGCATTTTAAAACGTGATTGCTGGTCAGCCATTAGTATTTAACCTGGACAACATTTGTACCTACACTGAGACCAGTGATAGTCGTTGGCGGGTTCTCTCCCTGCCCAAGGAGGATTCCAAATTATTTGTTTTGAAGTAATGTTTGATTGACTGCCCCGACCAGGTTAGAAACTCAATGTACAGATTTTGGAACAGACGACTGAGTCCAATGACAGTGTAAATGGTCTCAGATCTATTGGAAGCAATTTTCAGCGTAGCTCATTGCAAGGTGGTGAGTTTACTGAGCCGAACAATAATCGGATGTTTGCTATATTCCATGAATTAGGCAAAAATAAGATGTGAACGATCATCATTCAACTGAACTAGAATCTCTTCAATCAATTCTGTTAATTCTATATTTATGGAACTAAAATATAAACTCCTGTCAAGATTTTCTAACACAGAAATAAAGTATGTACATTTTATTTTATCGAAGAAAGAACATAATTCTTGTGATCAGAATTAGATATTCAATGTCAGGATTCAAAGCAATGCTTTGCCACTCCAATATTTTTAAAGTGGTTGGCTTCTGAATGATTACATGTTCAGAGTGAGCAAACGACTGAACATACAAATAGAATTAACGTTCTGATACATTTATATATAATCAATCAGTTTAATTTCTCACTGAAATGTACGATCTTCAGCTATTTGGCAGCAATTTAAGAATTGCCATAATTCACCATGGACTGTGAACATTAAACGAAATAAATTATTTGTGTTATCAAATTTTAGTGAATAATAATTTGAAATCTTCCAATTTTTAGAATGAATGATGTTTAATATGAAACGTGGAAAGTGAAAAAAAAACAACGAATATAATATTGTGTCAGTGAAAAGTCAAAGCTTTCCAAAGAGTTTTGTGACAAAGCAATGATATATTTGTTTTAGTACAACATGTAAAATATTCATGTTCTGAGTAATAATTAGACTTCATAATGAAGCTGACCTTGCAATACTTGCATTTAAAATGCTTATGCTGCACCAAATAATCAGATATTTGCGAGCATTTACACAGTGAAATAATTGGATACTGATTTTTATTCACAGCTGATACATGATAGAGAACAAAACTTTAAAGTACAGGAGGAAGCCATTGACCATTATGCATGAATCAGCTCCAAAAATGTCTCACAAGCACCTCCCATTTGCCAGCCCTCTCTCTGTTGCCCGTTAAATTCATAGTTTCCAAATATATATCCAGTTCTCTTTTGAATCTTCATCCACAACTTTCCCAGCCGGTCAATTCCAATTCATAACAACTCTCTAAATAAAGACGTTTTTGCTTATTTCATTTCTAGCTCTTTTGTTGACAACCTTGAAATTAGAATTCCTTGATGCTATAATGCCTACTAATAGAGTATTCTTTTTGTACTCTGCAACTTTTTTTCATATTTTTGAGCACCGCAATAAATTCAATGTGCCTTGCAAGAACTTTAACAAACACTACAACGGAAAAACAAGCAGAAAACTAGTCCCCAAGTTATATGAACATAAACTAGCTACAAAAGACATGACCCAATACGAATGTCTTACGTACTAATGAGCTACTACGCCACATTGACTAGGTCTGCATATCCATCCTAGGACAGGCCAAACAGAGACAAGCACAAGAGTTCCTGGAAACATGGCATTCCAACCGGAACACCATCAACAAACACATCAATTTTGACTCCATCTACCATCCTCTGAGAAAAAGGGCAGGAAATGACATCATTGACACCGGAAATTACATTACCAACTCAAGGAAACCGAAACATTTAAATAGAAGGTGAGAGATGACACCAGCACTTCACTGGAGGCTCACTTACTGACACGGTTAATGAAACAAACTAGGAACTGCCATTAGCTATTGCTTCAGAATATATCTGTGTTCATGGCTGACACCACATAGAATCATTGAATAAAAATGCGAGCCTGCACCACCAAGTGCATATCTAAAGGCTTTTTTTAAAGTTTGTGAGATTACCTGATCAATCACCTGTCCAGGAAATGCATTCCACACACATCTTAATAAGGGCAGAAATGCAGCTCCGTCGATCGCACACCTGCCTTAGAGCGTTGGGGAAACAGGTTTGATTCCAACCTCGGGTGACTGCCTGTATGGATTATGCACATTCTCCCCGTGTCTGCGTGGGTTTCCTGTAGGTACTCCGATTTCCTCCCACAATCCAAAGATGTGCAGGATAAGTGAATAGGCCATGCTAAATTGCCCAAAGTGTTCAGGGACATGTAGGTTAGGTACATTAGTCAGGGGTTAATATAGGAGGAATGTGTTTGGGTGGGTTACTCTTTGGAGGGTCAGTGTGGATATTTTGGGCCGAAGGGCCTGTTTCCACATATAGGAACTTTATATTCTATGTCTGTGCCACAGTTCAATACAGACTCTAGAAATCCCCTCTCAATTTTTTGCCTTTCACTTTAAGTATGTTTCCTTTTGTTTTTGACAGTTAGAGTCAGGGAAACAGCTGCTATCTGTTCATCCTCTCCATAACCTACATGCTCTTGTACACCTGAACAAGGTTCCCTCCTCAACCTTCCCTGCTGCAAAGAAAAAAGGTGCAAGTTTAGCCATGCACTTCAAAGTTTGAGGTCTCACTTGTTTTGTTAATTCAGATGTGCATTATTTCACATTTATCAGTGTTAAACTTCATCGGCTATTAATCTGGATATAGAAATCATCTGTTTATATCGTCCTGTAGCCTAACTCTTTCCCCCTCACTGTGAACCACCCAGCTAATCTTTGTGTCATCCCTAACATTAGTTATCATTCCACTGCCATCCATCTTCCACATTCTCACCATCATCATTTATGAACATCACAAACAAACCTTGATTTCCTTCCTGTTCTCCACATGTTATTTACAAAGGAATAAATAAGAATTCTAGTCGCTTGTTGTTCTTGTTTTGGGGAATTTACACAGTGATGTAGTTAACACCTATTATGAGGGTGCTGCAAATATCATTTTCGACACAAATGTAAATTCACCTTTTACAAGCTGTCCCTCTGAATCTCTTATTAATAAAGCTTGCGACTAATTTAGGATAAACTATGGTTTGGCACCTTGCACTGTAACATTAACCTTTTGTGTGGCACTGCCCTTTGTAACAATAGTGAAAACTGAAGAAATTTTTCATCTGCAGGACGGACACAGACTCATTGCTTGAATCAGCTAATGTGATGAGGATAAATATTCAATTAACTTTAACATTATGGACAAACTGCAGGAGATCAAATCATATTCTCATGTCTACCTTGAATTGGAAGCAAATACATACTGTTAAAAAATTCAAAAATGTTGAGACATAACACCAGGGGAGAAAAAAAAATAAATCACCTGCATTTGATGGAGATACAAAACTACAGAGTGAATGTATAATCTGATAAAAAAAATCAAGTGATAGAAAAAGAAGTACATCAAATCTTAATTTTCAATCAAATCAGTTCCCAATTTTCCTGAACATTGGTGGTTTTCACCCAACCTCACTTTTCCAAAAACAAGCTTTTCCCAGTCACTCAAACTTCATTACCCATTCTTCGTCCCCCTTCTTACTCTTTCTTTACACTCCTACGTCCCTTGCATTACCCCTTCTGTTGCCACATACTCTTCAACTGATATTATCTCTTCAGATCTTTCTTCTGCCATTCCCACTGTAAGTTACACCAATTCCCTAGTTACTCCCACTTTGACTGGCCATCCCTTACCCTTTTAGCTGGGGTGATGGGAGCTGCTGGATTCAGTGCTACTATTAGTCATCAGTGAATGATGAGATTGAGATGATCAATGCCCAATAGGAACAGACAATAGGATATGTCTGTCACTGTGTAATGTACCGTGAATAGGGTGTTTTTTTTTCCCCATAGAGAATTGAACTGTTTTCTGTCTCTTTGTCACAGCGCTTAACCAAACAGCCTTACCCTTTTTCTCTTTAGTATTTTAACTGATTTTCCAATGTCAGTTGAGGTGTGATCAAAGTAGTATTTGACACATGTAGCATCATTGACCCTCAGGAAACTGTGGTCAACGGGAATCGGGGGAAATTCTGTGCTGGTAATTTCCTCAATGAATAATGACACCTTCCCTAGAGCTATTGGGAATGACAAATAAACTCTGCCCTTGCTAGTACCTTCCAGTACCATAGATGGATTTGTCTTATTAATAATATCAAGATACATTCAGTTTTCATTGTTTGGTCTAAAGTCTCAGAAAAGTAAGATCTTGCTGGTTTAGTGTCACCCCAATGAAACCAGAAGTTTACAATAAGATAATGATTCCGATTATTTTCAATCATTTACTTTCCGAGGGCTGGTCGTGCGGTACCGTTGCCACTGAGATCAACATTTTCTCTGTTCAACAACATCACATCACATTGGCTCAAGGCCGCACCATTCTCCAATTCTACTTCATTCTCCAGCTCATTCGCCATGGTCACCAGATATACGAGGCCCACAAGATGTAATAACGTAGAGATGCCTATGAACCTCTGGAACCAGCCACCCCACCCATGCCCTGCAATCTGAGTCTATCCCCTCCCCCAAGCCCAACTCCCCGTCGTGTATTCACCATCCCTCCTAATCTTCCACGCTCTAATGTTCTTTACTCGGCAAAGGTCTCAGTTTTCTCCCTCTGTGCACCCACTTTAATTAATTTCAGGCACGACATAATGTTGAACTCCTCTTCCACTGTCTTCTCTCTGTGTCCATTCCTTTGTGCAAGAGTAAACTCCCCATCCCATATACCATTCGCCCATATACCATTCGCCCAGCTCCAACACTTTGTCTCCACCTGATCCCATTCCTCTGGCGTTTACTTGAACTCAATCTGTTCATTGAGAACGCTCCATGTGAGTTTGGTTGTCTTAAATTCTCTGTATCCCCCTCACCCTATCCAACCTATCACCCTCTGAACAGATTGTACGCTGTTTGCTTCGATCCAACCCTGACTATGTTATTCAGCCTGTGCCGATAAGGGTGGTGCTGCTGCAGTCTGGTGGACTCACCTCTACATTCCAGAGGCTGAGTGCCAGCTCTCAGATACCTCCACATATCACCTGCTGGTCCATAACCCTGACATGGCACATCAGGCTATTTTATTAACTAAATATGACAACATTTCATCTGGAGAATCCCCCCAACTCGCCGCAATCCACTCACCCCCACCTAACAGTACCGAAGCTGATGGCCCGCTGACAGCAGAGTTCGCTTTTATCTCCTTCTGAAAATTCACAAACGGAGCTGCCTGGACAGACCGATTGCTTCAGCCTGTTCCTGCCATACAGAGGGTGTACAAGGATACACACGTGGACCCAAGTTATACCTGTTCCTTCATGGGGTACGACGACCATTCCTTGTTCCAGTTTTATTCCAGACCTCATCCACAACTCTTTATCCGACACGTAGATGATATCATCGCTGCTGCTCCTCTCTCTTGTCCAGAATTGGAAAAGTTCATCGTTTCCAATTTGCACCCCTCCCTCACTTTCACCTGGTCTACCTCTGACTCCTCCCTTCCTTTCCTCGACATCTCTGCTTCTATTTCTGGGGATAGACCGGTCACTGATATCCAGTATTAACCCACCAACTCACACAGCTGCCTGGAGTATACATCCTCACACCCTGTTTCCTGCAAAGACTCCATTCCATTCTCTCAGTTCCTCCGTCTCCACTGCATTTCTTCTGATGATGTCAACTTCAAAAGTGTGGCCTCTGAAATGTCCACCTTCTTCCTCACCCGATAATTCCCTAGCTCTGTTATCGACAGGACAGTTCCAACCAGTTCTGACCCACCTCCTGCACTTCTACCCTCAGCCTCTTTCTTACCTCCTGCAACAGCGTTAGAGTTCACCTTGTCCTTACCTACCATCGCACCAGCATTCATATGCAGAGGATCATCAGTCTGCATTTCCCCCACCTCCAGCGAAATGCAACACCAGACACATATTTGCCTCCTCTCCCTTTTCCGCCTTCTGAAGGACAATTTCCTCCAGGACACCCTGGTCCGCTCTTTATTATCACCCAACACCTCCCCCTCACCCCCCACCACAGGTCCACTTCACTTTCCCCTGCCGGAGTTGTTACAATTCCCATTTACCTCCTCCCTCTTCACTATCCAAGGGGCCAAACATACCTCCCAGGTGAAGCAGCATCCTACAAACATTTCCCACAATCCAGTCTACTACATTCGCTGCTCACATTGTTGTCTGCTCTACATTTAGGAAATTAAAGGTAGACTGGGTGACCACTGCACAGAATATCCAAGATGTACCTATGCAAAAGACATAGTCTCACAATGGCTTTGTCTCACAATGCAATACGTCATCGATATTTGGAGCCCATTGAAACATAGGAACTTTGTAATTTCTCATTTAATGCCCATAACAAATTACTCGATATTCAACAGAGATAGCAGCTTTGCTTATGTCATTCAGATCAGTCAATTTGTTACAGTTCAGAACAAAAAGAAATCGATAGAGGGAAACTCAGCAGGTCTGGCACCCTCTCAGCAGAGATACACAGAATTAACCTTTGATTCCAATATGACTTTATCAGAACAGTGTCACATCATATTTGATATATTAACTCGGTTTCTCTCTGCAGTTACTTCCTCATCTGTTGCGTTTATCCACGATTTTCTGTTTGTATTTCATGTTTCCGTATCACTATATTTCATGTTTCTTGACAGGGCTACATGCTGAATTTGGTTACATATGGACAAGGCAGCCCTTTTCTGTTCCTATTATAGTTGGTGTGTCTGTGACACCTGAGTTACAGCGGAAAACTGTTCCTTCTTTAAGATTCAAAAGAAAGAAAGAACATTTTTTTCTGAATATACTGTAAATCTCAGGAAATACACTTTGTTTGAAAAGACGTTTTAGTGCCAGTTGTAATTTCATGAGATATTAGGAATAGATTTAAGATGATGGAACACTCTGTATCCTTCATTGAACTAGCTTGTCTACCCCCTCTCCAAAGGCTTTGATTACATATCACAGAATTATTTACAGCAAAAGTGGGGGAAACTCAGCCCATTGTCTCTTCCAGCTTGGAAAGACTGTATCTCTACTGTTCCTCTCCTGTATTGTCCCCATTGCCCTTCACATTTTTGTTACGAGTGTCTGCTTTTAATTGTAGGTGTCCTGTCTGATATGAACAATATGATCAAACTTAAACAAAAAAAAACAGAACATAGAGGGCAAGCTCAGCAGGTCTGGCAGTATCTGTGAAGAGAAATCAAAATTAATGTTTCAGGTCCAGTGACTCTACTCAATCTGTATACCCAAAGATTAAATGGTGTGTATTTAAAATATTGCTCATTTTATCACATTTAAAATTATCCTGTTCAGATCACATTGTCATTCAGCATTACATCTCCCAAGTGTTGGTTGTTTCCCTGTTGTGCATTAGATTTAATTCTATCTATCAGAAAGAGTGATGATGACTGGGGAATATCATGGTACTCCCCATGCAGTCTCCACAGCCACTGCCCCATTCCGCCTTATCTCGCAGCCAATGTCATGTTCATTCGAACCTGACTCATTAATTCATAAGTCTTAATGTATAAGTTCATTGTAATTGTCACTTTGGTTTTAGAGTGAGGCCAAAATGTGTAAAAAAATACTGTTTTGCAGCAAATAAAACTGCATTTAGAAGTTTGCCAATTTGTATAAATTAATTACTGAAGCATATTCTCTATGGAAGTTCCAAATTTGCCTTATTAGAGCAGCGAGAGGAACGTTCAGAGAAATCCACACTTCCTGTCTATGTTCAGGGAAACTGTGCACAGTGACAGTGTGTTCACTAGCGTTTGTTCCCGTGGAGGAGAGATCAACACAGTAACAACATCCCGATTGTGATTCTGTTGGGGGGTGGATGGATTTGGCAGAGATGGTTACAGCAAAGTAAACGGACAACAGGACAAGATCATCGAGCCTACGAAAAGATAACATCTATAATTCTCCCTCACAACTGACTCCACTAGAGAAATTAGTGATGGTAGATTTGACCAATAGCCAGTAATGTCATCATCCTATCCAGTCCAGTTATATTGTGAACTGAATGTACTGTCTTGAAAGCTAGGACTGTTTGCTCAGTGACTGTGATTAATGTCAGTCTCTATGAAATGTAACTGTGTCACTGGAGGGTTTCCCCCTCCTATTGGTGAGGGGCTTCATTCACTGTGCTATCCCACTGTAGTAGCAGATACATCAGCTCCAACAGTAACAGAGATCAAAAGCTGTGTAGACAGAGAGAGGACAGATCTGAATCTGGGAATAGCAGCCTGGAACGTTACAACAATGCAGAGGAGATTTTCCTTGAGTCTTTTCAAGATTTCCCTCATTAGGAATTCCTACCATATCGGATATCATCAGTGCTGATGATTATTCTGGGCAGGGTGAAGGGTGTGCTACTAAGTTATTCTCGCTATTGTTGGTGTCTACCTATGTCCATTCATTAATCGTATAAACAAGTTTGAACTTCGTGGCAATTTCTGTTATCTATATTTGTCAGAGAAAGAAACTATTGTCTACAGTTTCAATTGCAGTCTCCATTCATTTCCCATGAATGGCAGACCACTCCCTCACAAACATCTGAGAACAAACCTGTGCACAACCTCGAGATCTCTTTTTGCCCTGAACTGATTTCTGTCTCGTGTTCTCTCTGTCACCAAACCAGTCCACTACCAGCTCATAATGTCCCCGATCTTCATCTCTGTGTCAGTGCTGTTGCTGAACAAACCATTGGCTGCACGTTGGTAAAGTTTAGACTTAATGCTTCAAGCTCTGTTCAGGCCACTTCGTCATTTACAAATATTTCAATCACAAAATTCTTGTCTCGGACGTTACTTCATGATTAGGACAATGTATGAATGTAGGAATGTCGCTGGATGTAATTCAGGAGCAAAGCTTATTGAACGAAAAATATTGTTTCAAGTGATTTGTTTCATGTCCCACCACAGCTGATGACAGAACATAAATAAAAATGATAAGAATTGGAACAAAAGTGAATTTCATGAAAAACATCATAAAAGCAACATTTTGTCTGGAAACCTTCCTGTTTCACTGATCACCTTCGGTAAAGAAATCTAACGTTATTACCCGGCGTGGGTTAAGTGAGACTTCAGACCCATAACAATGTGTTTAACTTTATATTGGCTTGTGGAATGGCCTCAGAGTCAGGGCAATTAGTGATGGTCCCAAATGCTGCCCTTGGCGGAGATGCCAACATCTGACGAAATAACAAAATTGAAGGTGAGATCAAATAAAGGATGATGCTGTAAATCTGAAATTATACAAAGAAATGCAAGGAAACTAACAGAAAGTGCTGGGGAACTTTGCTAAACTGAAAGCAGCTGGAAAAGAGTGTGATTCATACCGTTGACTGGGAAATCTGCTTTGATGGGGAGGAGGAATCCACAGAGAAAGAGAGATATAGACGAAAAAAGAGCAAACAAAGAGAATGATGATCAACTGGGGTGGAAATAAAATGTGAGATTCAGTTCATTTATTTTTCACTTATCCCATTATCCTGAATATCATGCTCACGTAGATATAGATATTGCCCACTTTTCAAAAGTTAGCTTTTCACCACTTCCCTTTCCGAATGACGTACATTTGGATTTTGTTTCGCTAATCAAAAGAAATCCGAAGAGGATTTTCACTTTTACGAAGAAAGCAGAATTTTTTCCCATACAAATTAGTGCTACTGCACTTTACACCACATCAACTTGCGAACAGTTTCGTAGGAACATTCTACTTTCTGATACCGAGGGATACCTGTATATATCTAAGATCATGCTTAAATAGATTTGATACATCTGTCTATCTTCCCTGAGTGTGGTCATTTTCTTACATTTGTTAATGGGGTATGGTTATCTCTGACTGGACTACCATTATTCACTTTCCAAGTTGCCCTTGAGAAGACCTTGAGCCCCTGCAGTCCACCTGAATGATCTGATTTGATTTGATTTATTTTAGACAAATGTACAATTGATATATTTGTTTTGCATGTAGTGCAGGCATATTAGAGTAAACAAGAAAATAGAGATCATAGGGTACTTCGACAGAGTGAGGCATACATGGTTACAGCTTCACAGGAGGTGGGCAAAGCAAGATCGACATTAGCAAGATTAATATTATTTGAAAAGTGAGAGATGTCAGTTCGTCAAGTGTAATAATGGTAGGGAAGGAAGTGTTCCTGAGCATGCTGGTCCATGTTTTCAAGCCTCTGTATCTCCTCCCTGTTGGAAGAGGTTGAAGGAGATCATTACAGGTTTGGGAGAGATCTTTGATGTTGCCAGCCTTTCTGCGACAATGACAAGTATAAATGGATGGAGGGTTGTCTTCCGTGATGGTCTGGGCTGCGGACACAACCGTTTGTAGTATATTATGGTCCTAGGAAGACCTGATACCATGTCAGGCCATTATACACGCCAATAGAATGCGTTGAGTAGCCAGTATACAGAGCACTGGGAGATGGGCAGTTCCAAAATATTTCGATGTTAACAATTGGCTGTTAAATGGATACCCACATTCGGGTCGCTGTTTTGATAACAAGATTAAATTATGTCCACAATACCAAAACCCAGTTGAGTTAATTGCATTGCCAACATCGAACCAATGAGCCATCAACTTCTTCAAACGAATAGATTAGTCATCACCATCACAACGAGGGAGAAAGAGACAGACACGTAAGGAAGGAGAGAGAGAACACAGTGAGGCAAACAGATTGGCAGTAAGTCTAAGAGAGAAAGGAAGCAAAACAAGGAAATAGACAGTCACATGGGCAGGGAGAAGGGGAGATAATAGGTTCAGGGAAAGAAACAGAAGACAGGGAGAAAGAAAACAGAGGAAATCAGACATTGTGAGAGAAACAGTGAGAGACAAACGCCACGGTGAGCTGGGGATGGGGTCACGGGGATCTGGAGGTGGGAAATTGGAGGAACGGGGGTGAGGAAAAGAGAGAGCTGGGCGTGAGCACTGGAGGGAGCTGGAAGGAGGAAGGTGAGGATTTATTTTGACCTGTAGCAAGATATCCAGGCAGATGATAGTAAGCAAGGATGTACAGAACGACGGTTGTATAACATGTCTGAGAGGCATATAGGTTACGCTGCGCAGGGCGTGCACTAGGCGAGATCAACATGAACAAGATCAGCATTATCTGAGATTAGAGAGTCCATTCATCAGTCTAATAACAGGCATGAAGCAGCTGTTCCTGAACTTGTGGTTCTGTGCTTTCAAGCTTCTGTATTTTTTAGCGTGATGGAAGTGGTTGTGGGAGATCTTTACAGACATGTGATGGGTCTATGGTAATGTTAGAACAAGAAACATTCCAGTACATGAACAGGCCATTCGATGGTCCAAGCCTGCGCCGATACAAATCCTCTATCTAATCCTGTTGCCTATTTTCTAAGGGTCTGTATCACTTCTTTCCCTGCCCATTCATGTATCTTTCCAGAAACATCTTAAATAGAACACCACTGGCCACAGTTCTCCATTTCGAGAAACTCCCTTCCCCTACTACTCTCTGTCTCTTGTTGCCCAGCCAGTTCTTTATCAACATAGCGAGCACACCCTGGACCCCATGTAACTTCACTTTCCTCATAAGCCGACCATGGAAAAACTTTTCAAATGTCTTCCTGAACTCCATGTTCATGACATCTACATCCCCTCCCTCATCAATTAACTTTGTCACTTCCTCAAAGAATTCTATTAATTTGGTCAGACATGACCTTCCCTGGACAAAACATGTTGACTGCCACTGACAAGGCTTTATTCATCCAAATGAGAATAGATCCTATCCCTTAGTATCTTCTCTAGCAGCTTCCGTACCCCTGATAACAGGCTCACTGGTCTATAATTAAGTGGATTATTCGTGCTACTCTTCTTAAACAAAGGAATTAGCAATTTTCTATTCCTTCGGGTCCTCAGTTCTGTTCAAGGATTCTACTAATATATCTGTTAAGGCCTCAGCTATTTCCTGTCACCCTTCACTCAGTAATCTGGGATAGAAGTTGGCAGTCTTTCTGCGGCAACGAGCCGTGTAAATAGAGTCAATGGTTGGGAGATTGGAGTCCGTCATAGTCCGGGCTGTGAACACAATCTTCTGTAGTTTCTGATGGTCCTGGGCAGAGCGTTGCTGTACCAGGCCGTTACGCATCTGGACAGTCTGCTGACAATAGTGCATCTGTAGAAGTAGTGCATGCTGAATTTCCTGAGTCACGTGAGAAAGCAGAGGCGTTGTTGAACCTTCCCGACCGTCAGACCTATGTGAGAAGTCCAGGGTAGGTTGTCAGTTATCGTCACACCGAAGGAGTTGACGCCCTGCACCTCCCTCAACCGTTCGTGTAACTGAGTGTGTGGTCCCCTCCTTTTTTTTACCGAAGTCAACGATCAGTTCCTTACTATTGTCGAATTTGAGAGAGAGAGGGTTATCATTAAACCATGCCACCAAGCCCTAGATCTGCTTTTTGTATTCTGACTCATCGTTGTTTGATATCCCTCCAGATTTGGTGATGTCATCAGCGAATTTGCAGCTGGGGTTGTTTGGAATATAACAACACAGCAGTGGGTGTACCGGGAGTGCAGTAGGGGGCTGAAGAAGGCATGGGTGTACAGGGAGTACAGTAGGGGGCTGAGGGACACAGCCGTGTGTGTACAGGGAGTACAGTAGCGGGCCGAGGTACACAGTGGTGGGTGTACAGGGATGACAGTAGGGGGCTGAGGACACAGTGGTGGGTGTACAGGGATGACAGTAGGGGGCTGAGGACACAGTGGCGGGTGTACAGGGATGACTGTAGGGGCTGAGGGACACAGCCGTGTGTGTACAGGGAGTACAGTGGAGGGCTGAGGAAACAACCGTGGGTGTACGGAGAGTACATTAATGTGGCTGAGGGCACAGTTGTGGGTGTACAGGGAGTACAGTAGGGCGCTGAGGACACAGCTGTGGGTGTACAGGGAGTCCATTAAGGGTTAAGGGCGCAGCCGTGGGTGTACAGGGAGTATTGTCGTGCGTTGAGGACACATCTTTCAGGAGCTCCAGTGTTGAGTGTTGTTGTGGAGGAGGTGCTTATACTTATCTTAGCTGATTGTGGTCTGTCAGTCAGAAACCTGAGGATCCAGTAGCAGAGGGTTGAGCCGAGACCAAGGTAGTGGAGTTTTGTGATTAGTCTGTAAGTAATAATGATTTTGAAGGTGGAGCTTTAGTCAATGAGCAGGAGTCTGGTGTAGGTGTCCTTGTTGTCCAGATGTTCCAGAGATGCATGCATGGCATGAATAAGGCATCTGTTGTGAACCCGGTACATTAGTCAGCAAATTATAGGGCAGCAGGGCAGGCTGGTAGAATGGAGGTGATAACCAGCCTTTCGAATGACTTCATGATGATTGAGGTCAGAACCAATAGGCGATAGTCTTTAAGGGCACGTTCCATGTGCTTTCTCACTTACGAGAATGATGATGGCCTTCTTGAATCAGGTTGGGACTTCGGTTCCAGGAGGCAGAGACAGAAGTTGTTTGTGAATACCTCTGACAGTTGGTCCACACAGGATGTGAGTGCTCAGCCGGAACACTGTCCAGGCCCATCACTTTCTTTGATTTGACTCACTGGAAGACTGACCATGCCTGCAGTGGTGATAGCGGGCACAGGTACATTCTGGGGCTTTTGGGGCCGGTGTCAGCTCCCAGTTAGTGACAGTCACACAGTCATTTATTATTGACATCCCTTCCCCCACCTCCCTCAGTATCATCAACACACAGTGACATTGGTTGGTGTGAACACCATGCAGTCAGCGTTGAGGCAGTTTGCCATTGATAGACTCGGATCGTGCGCCATCAAGTTCTGTGTCACCATAATGGGGTAAATTCATAATAAAATGGTGTGCAGGGTGTCAGTGCCAGTGGTGCAAGGAGTGAAGACTGTGCAGATGTAATTCCAGTCAAGCCACTGTTTTAACCTGAATGGAGTCAGGCACCTTAACTGTTGTGTCTTTTCAATGGTGGACCATCCTTAGGTAGTCAGGAAGTGCCATTTACACGAACCATCTGACCAGACGAGTTTCACTAAGTTTGCAGATGATACAATGATGATTGGATGTGCAGGTGATATTGAGGAAGTGGGGAGGCTGCAGAAAGAATAGAAAGTTTAGGACACTAAGAAAATATAAAGCAGATGGAACACAATATGGGAACTTCTGAGATTATGCACTTCAGTAGGCAGAATACAGGCAGACACTATGTTCTAAAAGGCTTCATGCAATCTGAAACACAAAAGGAGCTTAGAGTACTCGTCCTTTTCTTGTGGTTAATGTGCAGGTTCAGTTGGCAGTTAGAAAAGTAAATACAATTTTAACATTCATTTCAGGAGAGCTAGAATACAAGATCGGAGACATATTGCTGAGAATGTAATAGGCTATGGACAGACGAAATTTGGATTATTGTGAGCGGTTCTGGGGAAGGGTCTACAGGTATTCGACATGATCTATCCTGGGAATGATGGCTTGTCATATGAGCGGCAGTTGAGGGCTCTATGTCTGTACTCAATGGAAGTTTGAAGAATGGTGTGGGGGAACACATCTGTTTGAAACTGATCGATTATTGCAAAGATTGATATAATTAGAGTATAAAAGGTATTTCCACTAGTCATAGAGACGATGACAAAATGGCACAGTTTCAGCGTGAAGAGACAGCCTGAATAGCCTTAGTCTATTGCTACATTGCATGCCCTTGTGGTCATATAGTCTATTATACAGTGCAGAATTGAAAGTCTCTGACCTGTACTTGCAATTCTTGTATTTGTGTGTCGATTTGACTTCACCCTCTGGTCAATGGTAACCCCTGTAATATGGACGGTGGGAGGATTCAGTGTTGGCCAGTAGCGCAGTAATGTGTTGAATATAAGCAGCTATCTGTGAATCTCACCTGGCAGGAGTACGTTGTGTCTACGATGATTATCATTTTCAGTCGGGTATTTTCGAAGGATCAATTCTGTTATGCTAATATTGTCGAATTTAACAAAACAGGTGCAATTTATCACAGCACTCAGCAACAAGGAGTCATCGAATACTGAACACCCTTCTAATAAAAAAAGGTCTAAAATGTTCAGTGTCAGAAACACTACTTTCCTGTTCATGTTCAAATCAGACAACCTGTGCCATCAATGTGCTCAACGTGGAAATTTTTAACCTTATTTTTTGGTTCTGTGAATCGCTGGATGGGCCCACCATTTCTTATCCGTCCCGAGTTACCCTCTTGAGAAGGTGGTGATGAGCTGCCTTCTTGTACCGCTGCAGTCCACCTGCTGTGCGTTGACCCACAGTGCCACGAGGGAGGGAATTCCAGGTTTTGACCCAGCAACAGTGAAAGAAAGCTGATATATTTCCAAATCAGGATATTGACGGGTTTGGAGGGGAGCTTGAAGGTGGTGTTCGGAAAAGTCTGCTGCCCTTGTCATTCTAGATGGAAGTGCTCGTAGGATTGGAAGCTGCTATCTGAAGATCTTTGGAGAATTTCTGCAGTGCATTTTGTAGAGAGTACACACTGCTGATCCTGAACGTTGGTGGGGAAGGGAATGAATGCTTGTAGAAGTGGTGCCAAGCAATTGGGCTATATTGTCTTGGATGGTGTCAAGATTCATCAGTGTCGTTGTGGCTGCGCTCATTCAGGCAATTGGGGAGCATTCCATCTCACTCCTGACTTTTGCCTTATCGAAGGTGCATGCTTTGGGAAGACAGAAGATGAGTTACTCGCGCAGTAATCCTCGCCTCTGATCTGTTCTTATATTAATGTGGCGAGTCCAGTTGAGTTTCTGGTCAATGGTAACACCAAGTGTATTGATAAGATGTGGGGTGGGGGGGAGGAGGGGAGAATGGGAATTTAGTGGCAAATATGCTGCTGAATACCAAGTTGTTACGTTGTTTCTTACTGGTGATGGCCATTGTCTGACATTTGTGTGGTGCGAGTGTTACTTGTCACTTGTCAGCCCAAGTCTGGGTATTGTCCAGACCTTGTTGCATTTTGGCATGGACTGCCTTCCATACCTGAACATTTGTGAATGGTGCTGAACATTGTGCAGTCATTGTCGATCATCCCCACTCCTGACCTTATGATGGAGAGAAGGCCATTGATGAAGCAGCAGAAGAAGTTTGGACCTAGGTTTCATCCGGAGGGCCACTGAAGATGTTACCTAATATGGTGATGAAACGTCTGAAAATGAATATTCCAGGTTATGGAGCAAACCTACATCCACATTATCCTGAGGGACTACTGCAGAGATATTCTGGAACTGAATATCTCCAACAACAATGACCAGGTTCCTATCTCTCAGGTATGACTCCAATAATGAAGTACTTGCTCACAATATCCTTTTTGCTTGGATTCCTTGATGCCACATTTGAAAGAATGCAGCCTTGATTTCAAGGGCTGGAATTCAGTTCCATTTTCTATGCTTGAACAAAGGCTGTGATGAGGTCAGGAGCTGAGTGGTCCTGGTGGAACCCAAACTGAGTGTCACTGAGCAGGTTATTGCTGAGCAGGTGCTGCTTGATAGCACTGTTGATGAGCCCGTCCATCACGCAATTGATGATAGGGAGTAAACTGATGAGGCGGAATTTGGCTGGGTTGAATTTGTCCTGCGTTTTGTGTACAGAACATACTTGAGGAGGTTTTTTTCCCCCGTTGCTGCACTCTCTGTTGCACTAGGGTTAATCCTCTGGCTTGATGATAATGGTTGAGTGGATTTAATGCTGGGACATGACATTACAGATTGTGCTGGAGTACAATTCTTCTGCTATTGATGGACTACAGCGTCTTATGGATGCTCAGTCTTCAGTCGCTAGATCTGTTGGATGTCTGTTCCATTTAGCATGGTAATAGTGCCACACAACACAATAGAATTTATTCTTGGTGTGACCGTGAGACTTTGTCTCCTCAACAACAGTGCAGTGGTCAGTTTTAGTGATGCTCTCATGGACAGATGCATCTGCTGTTGGTAGTTTGGTAAGGATGACATCAGGTATGATTTCTTTGCCCTCTCGTTCATTCCCTCACTACCTTCCACAGACCCAATCAAGTAGCTATGTCCTTTAGGACCCGACCAGCATGATCAGTAGTACTGCTGCCAAACCACTCTTGATGGTTGACTTTGAAATTCTTCAGCCAGAATACACTTTGTGCTCTTTTCACAGTCAGTGCTTTCTCCAAGTTTTGTTCAAAATGGAGGAGTACTGATTCAGCTGAGGAATGAGGTTACATGGGAGTCGGTAAGGCTGCTTTGCCCATATTTAAACTAAAGCCATGGGGATTCATGGGGTTTGGAGTTAATTTTGGGGGCTCGCAGAGCAACTACCTCCAAAATGTATCGCCCCGTCCGCTGAATCGGTCCTGACCTTGGGCCAGGACATATCCAGTGATGGTGATGGTGGTTTTTGGGGTATTTCTGTCAGTTATAATTTCATGAGCATGGCTATGTCAGGCTGTTGCTTGACTAGTCTGTAAGGTAGTTGTCCCAATATTGGCACTGGCCTTCAGATGTTAGTAAGGAGGACTTTGCAGGTTCCACAGTGATGTTTCCAACTGACTTTTTCGGTGGTCAGATCAATACCTGTTGGTCCACCTATTGGTTTCATTTCTTTGAGATTTTGTAGCGATTGGTATAACTGAATGACATGCTAGACCATTTCAGAGGGCAATTGAGAGTCATCACATTGCTTTGGGTCTGGAGTGAGGATGAAAGAGTACTTCACTGGAGTATATTAGTGACCAACTGGGTTTTCCTTTCTGACAATCGGCAATGATTTCATTCTCATCAGTAGATTCTTAATTCCAGCTTTTTAAAAATTATTGAATTGAATTTCCACCATCTGCATTGGCGGGATTCGAACCTGGGTCTACAGAACAGGAGCTGATATGTCTGGATTGATAATCTAGCGATAATACCAGAACACCTACTTGGAACCACACGTTGTACTCAGCTGCCATTTCTTGTGTTGCCCTGTTTTTCATTCATTGCTCATGTTATTCTGGAATCTCATCCTTCATTAAATCCTAATTGAAATATACCCGCCATGAACGTCTTCTGGACTGCTTGAATTTCATTGTCTCTTTTGTTTACACAAACATTTCAAGGCAGCTTGTACATCAGAGAAGAACAGGAAGAAATAATGGGTGATTGTGCACTTTACATGTCACTGGAACAGCTTATCTGTCCAGGCACCTAAAGTATTTATTGTGGGTCAGAGAGCCGACGAATTATGATAACACAGATGGTGGTCAGTCAACCCATTGTAGGGTCTCAAGCTCTTCAACAGCACAATTGGAGCTAGAGTGAGTGTGTGGAGATAGATGGTGTGAGATAGAAATAAACAGAGAAAAACAAAGTGAAGGGAGATAAACTGAGAGAGGATAGAAAGGGGAGCGACTGACAGAGTGGGTGAGGAAGCGGTGTTAAATGAGGATGAAGTCAGATAGATCACAAGACAGCATGAGGGTAGATAAATTCGGACAGACAAAAGTTGGAAGTTTTATTTAGATATTCCTCTGAACTGCAAACCTTTTGTCTGGGTGCCATACCCAGGATGCGCTGTGTTGATACTGGCTGTCATCCCAGGTCATTTCTTTCCAATAATATCACAGAGCTGGGTCACGGACAGCTGAACAAATCCCAATAGACCAGTAGACTAGTTCCATGGCGAAGGTGGATTTTTAAAATAAACTGTGCCATGAGCAGCAGGAAATGGTAACCCCAACTAACACTCCCACTCCACCTCCAGATCCTGCGTGAGAGACTGGGTCAGAGAATATCAGTGAGGGGGATCACTGAAAGAAAGGAAATCAGCATCTCCGCGGTGCATCAAATAATGATTGATAAAGTTTGCACACCACTTTCCTTGTTTTCTAATCCACATTTCAATTTATATGGGTCCATATCAGGAGTGCATTTTAACAATCTTATCTCTTTGTACTTTGCATATTTTGGTCTGTACAGAAAATCATTTTGTCTCTGTATTTTGTATTGCATAAATGCATTTCATTAATATTGTCCCTGCTAATTTGTCATTGTAGCTGTATCCTTGAATCTGTTCTTCATATGAGTTATATAGTGTAACGTTCCAATACTGATAACTAAGAAACAGCAATGTACCTCTTCCCAGTATGAACAGCCATGTCCTCCAGTCCTCTTCATCTTCTGTCTTTACCCCAATGTTATAATCACAATGTAATTGAAGTATGTAAATGATACTTCCTCACAGTTCCTTAACATTGATAAAGTCAACACTCACACTTGCCCGCTCTGATTCTGGAAAAACAATCTGAATTGTACTTGCCACGTAGAATTCTCTGTTAACATATGGATGTCGTTTGATTGTTATAAACCCACATTGTCTGAGGCACATGGACGGAAGACATTCTCTCAATGTTTTATTGATTTTGCAAAATGACTGATCAGTCATCACAGGATCGATTTCTCCATTTATGAGCAGAGAAGCATGTTTATGTTCTGTTAAAACCTCTGGCATTGCATCTATATTCAAGGCAGACTGCATGATTACACCAATCAACCTGCCATCTCCAACATTCCTTCCTACAATCACACTCACATATCACATCCAGAATGTGTAAATGTTCATAGTTATTTTGAAGTTTATTAAAGCAGCATCAAATTGAAAGAGGTTAGCTGGAGCTATTTGTTCAGCCATTCTGATTATGTGAGTCTCCATAGATCCTATGGATCCCTAAAAAGTTTCCTTCTCGTATCAGTAAGAGAATGGGTTCAATGTGTTATCCCATAGTATGAGCGGGAGCATTACCCACACCAGTAACAGATATCAATCGCTTCAGAGAGAGAGGGAGGAGAGATCAGAATCTGGGAACATTAAACTGGAATGTTCCAACAATGGACAGGAGTTTATCATCGGGTCTTTTCTGGCTTTCCCAGCCTTGGATATCATTAGCATGACGGATTGAAGATGTTCTGATGGTTATTCAAGCTGGTTACTATCCTATCCTTGCTATAGTTGGTAAACCTGGTAAGTCACTCTATCTGCCTAGTGATTCGGTCTGAACTGAATTGATGGTCATAATATGTAAATTTTCGAAAGGTGCAAGTCAATGATTTCGGTTCTAATCAAAGATTCCATTCCTTACAAATTATAACTAGCAAATGATTATATACAAATTACGCACCAAAATGCGAGAATGGAACAGACTGTTCTCCTTGATTCATTTTCTCTTGCACAAGTTTACATTTCCATACCCTCCCACTAACCAATCCTTTCCAGTACCATAATCATGACATACCAGTCTCCTCCTCAGCCTCAGTACAACTCCTGAATAAACCATCGTTTGAGCCTTTGCTAATCTACGCATAAAGCTGTTTCAAGTCCCTTCTTACCGTGTGTCCATTGCAAAATAATTGCAATTGTTACGCTGTTCTCGGCACAGAATTAGAAAGATGGGAAGACAGTGTGTGGTGGTTACGTCATTGGCTCATAATCTAGAGCCAAAAATAATAATCTGTTGACATCAGCTTTCCTCTTGCCCAGTAGAGAAGGTCATTCTTCCCTGGTCAGGTCTCTGTGTGACTGCAAACCCACAGTACTGTGTTTTACTCTTTACTACACTGTGGAACAGCTGAACCAGCCATTCAGTTCAAGGTCGGCATGACATGCTGACCTGACCAGGGCTGCACATATCCCGTGAGGGAAGAATAAAAGAAAAGATAACTCCCTTCCTCTGTCTGTATCCCATATTCCTGCATCTGATTTCCATTCAGGTAGGTGGTCATTCACTGTTTTAGATGTATTCTTTGTGATTGAGTCTCTCCCCATCTCGATAGACACTTCTGGTGCTGGCTTTATTGATGCTAACCTACAGATTTAAGGATGTTTTAAAATCCCCATCAGTGGCAGTGCATTGTAAATGAATGGTTTTCTGTGTCATGTGAAGGAATTGGAGCCAGTTAAGTGAGGAAAAGGGGTCATTGTGATCAAACCTGAGTGTTGTTGAGGCAGTGTTTGGGGTATTGTGGACAGACTTTATCTCCTTTACAAGGAGTGATCTCCTTACCACAGAGAGAATGAAAAGGAGTTCCACCGGATTAATCCCTGGGATGATGGTACCATGATGAGTGAGTGAAGGTTGATCTGTAGCGCTGTGAGAGAATAAGAGGTGATTGCATTGAACCTTGAGGAGGATGGACAATCACTCCTTATACTCTAAACAGACAATGAGAAGGTGATAAATTCCATGACTGTTGTTTCACACAGGATGCATGATTCTGGATAGTTTAAATGTCTATGAGGGTGGTACGCCTACTCACCCCAACCCCCAATCCCCACTGTGATTGAGAGAAATAGAGAGATCCGGGTTTTGAATAAACTCTCCCCACATTAATCCAGTGCAGTTGGTGTGTGATCCTGCACTGAATGTCATATTATCCACCACCCTGACAGCAGCCACAATACCTTCATTCTAAAACAGTTAACTATTCCCACCAGCTTCTGACCTTCATGAAGAACATTAATCCATATTCTCAGAGATGCAAGATGCCTGCATAAGGTTTGGACCATAAGACTATAAGATATAAGAGCAGAAATTAAGCCAGTTTGCCCATCGAGTCTACTACGACATTAAATCATCGCTGATAAGTTTCTCGAACCCATTCTTCGACCTTCTCCCTGTAACCCTTGATCCCTTGGATAATCAAAATAAAACTATCTCCATATCAAATATACTCAATGAACTGGTCACACAGTCTTCTCCGGAAATAAATTTCAAAGATTCACCATTCCCTGGTTGAAGAAGTTTCTCCATATCAATGTTCTAAAAGGTTTTCCTTTTAAGCTAAGGCTGTGTCCTTGGGTCCTGGTCTCTCCTACCAATGGAAGCATCTTATGAACATCCACTCTGTTCAGGTCATTCGCCATTCTGTATGTTTCAATTACATTTCCACTCTTCCTTCTAAACTTTATCAAGTATAGACCCAAAGAGTCAAATATTCCGCATACAATAAACTTTTCACTCCTATGACTATTCCGTGAAAATCTTCTGAACACACTCCATGGACAGAGCATCTTTGCTGAGCTATAGGGCTTAACTGTGCACGTAACACTCCAAATGTAGTCTGACCAAAGCTGTATACAGCCTTTTCTTGCATTCAATCCCTCTCGTAATAAATGCCATCAATAATAAATGCAATTGACCTCCTAACTGTTGCATCAACCTGCAAGCTTACCTTAAGAGAATCCTGCACTAGAACTCCCAAGTCCCTTTGCTCTTCAGATTCCTAAATTTTCTCCCCATTTAGAAAATAGACCATGCTCTATTCCTCGTGTCAAAGTGCATGACCTCACACTTTCCGACGGTGGAATGCATCTGCCAACCCCTTTACCTGGCCAATTCCTTCTTCAGCCTCTCTGCCCCCTCTACGCGACCAGTCCATCTGCCTATCTTTGTATCGCCTGCAAACTTAGCCAGAGTGCCCACAGTTTCATCATTCAGATTGTTAACATAACAAGTAAAATGTTACGATTCCAACACTGAGTCTTGTGGAATACCTCTTGTCACCGGCTGCCATTCTGAGAAGGACCATTCTATCCCCACTCTCTGCTTTCTGTCAGACAGACAAGCTTCCATTCATGCCTCTACCTTGCTTCTAACACCACGGACCTTATCATACTAAGTCATCTCCTGTGTGACACCTTGTCAAAGGTTTTCTTGGTGTCCAGGTGGATAACATGAATTGGCTGTACTTGATCGAGCCTGCTCATTTCTTCTTCAAAGATTTCCATCAAATTTGTCAGGCATGACCTTCCCTTGATGGAACAATGCTGACTTTGTCCTATTTTAACAAACACTTCCAAGTATTCAGAAATCTCATCCTTCACAAGGGATTCCACGATCTTATCCACGACCGAGTTTAAGCTATTCATTGTGAATTTCTTTGTCTTTTCTTACATACTCCCTGGGTAAAAACGAATGTCATTTTAATGGGTTTCCAATGCTCTGGGTTCGTTCCTTTCTCCAGCAATTCCGGAAAAATCACCACCATCACCTCCACTAACTCTTCAGGTATCCCCCTTATAACACAGGCATTTAATCCCTCTGGTTCAGGTTATTTAACCAACTTTAGGCCATTCAGCTTTTTCCTAGAATATTCTCCATGGTGGTGGCCACCATACTCAGCTCTAGCCCCTCACTCTCCTGAATGTTGGGGATACTATTTGCGTCTTCCACCATGAAACTGATGCAAAGTAATTATTCAGTTCCTCAGCCATTTTCTTGTTCTCCTCTACTATCTCTCAGTGTCATTTTCCAGCAATACAATGCCCACTTTTGCCTCTCCTTTGTACTTTATATATCGAAAGAAACTCTTACAGGCTTTATTTATATTACATGGATAGCTTACCCCCATATTTAATAATCTCCATCCTTATTTTATCTTTTTGGCCTCTGTTTTGTCTTCGTAAGTTTCCCAACCCTCTGGTTTCCCACTGCTCTTTGACACATTATATCCTTTCTCTTTTGCTTTTATGCTATACCTGACTTCCCTTGTCAGTCATGGTCACCTCATTCTCCATGCCCCATGTCTCTTTTTACTCGCGGTAAATATCTGCTGCAACCTGAATTACTTCAAAAATCTCCTTTCATTGATGCTCCACTGTCTTTCTTGCTGGGCCCTTCTACCAGTCAATTTTATCCAGCTCTTCTCTCATGCCTCTGTAATTGCCTTTATTCAGCTTTAATACTATTACCTCTGATTCTAACTTCCCCATGTGAAATTGGAGAGTAAATTGAATCGTATTATGATTACTGCCTTCTATGATTTCCTTCACCTTAAGCTCCCTCACCTAGTCTGCCTGCACAAGCTGCTCCAAAAAGCCATCTCATAGACATTTCAGAAATTCCATTTCTTGCAAACCACATCAAGCTGAATTACCAACCCACCTCCGTAATGAAATCCCACATGATCACTGTATCTTTCTCTTTCCTACACATCTTTCTAGCTCCTGGTGTATCTTGCACCCCGGCTCCTGACTACTGTTTGGAGGCCTGAACAGAAATCCAACTACTTGTTTTTACCTTTTTGATTCTTCTATTCTACTGACACAGATTCTACGCCATTTGACATTACTTCATTTCTTATTATTGATTTAATTTCATTTCTTACTCATAAGACAACCTCATCCCCTCAGCCCAACTTCCTACCTTTTGATAGGATGCATATCTTTGAATATTCAGCTCCTAATCCTGATCCACTTGCAGCGATGTCTCCGTGATGGCGACCTGCCAATTTGTGTATGAGTCACAAGCTTATTTATCATATTCCCTATACTGCATGCATTCCGATATCACAGTTAATCCCAATATTAACCATCCCTCTTCGCATTGTCATTTGCTTGTCCTGAAAGTTCGATTGTTATCACTTTCCATACTGTCTGCGTCCGTACTGGAGATTTGAATAACTTAGAGTCATAGAGTCACAGAGATGTACAGCATGGAAACAGACCCCTCAGTCCAACTTGTCCATGCCGACCAGGTATCCCATCCCAATCTAGTCCCACCTGCCAACATCCGGCCCATGTCTCTCCAAACCCTTCCTATCCATATACCCATCCAACCGCCTCCTAAATGTTGCAATTGTACCAGCCTCCACCACTACCTCTGGCAGTTAACTCCATACACTCACCACCTTCTGCGTGAAAAAGTTGCCCCTTAGGTCTCTTTCATACCTTTCCCCTCTAAAATTAAACCTATGCTCTCCAGTTTTGGACTCCCTGACCCGAGGGAAAAGACTTTTTCTTTTTATCCTATCCATGCCCCTCATAATTGTGACCCTCTATAAGATCATGCCTCAGCCTCCGACACTCTAGGGAAAACATCCCCAGCCTGTTCAGCCTCTCCCTGTAGTTCAAATCCTCCAACCGTTGCAACATCCTTGTAAATCTTTTCTGAAACCGTTCAAGTTTCACAACATCTTTCTGATATAATTGCACGCAATATTCCAACAGTGGCCTAAACAATGCTGTGTACAGCTGCAACATGACTTCCCAACTCCTGTACTAAATACTCTGACCAATAAAGGAAGGCATACCTAACGCCTTCTTCTTGAGTTCTGCAGTCTTACCCCCTCCTTTGATTCGGGTTTTCTAATTTTCCCTTTACCTGACACCACCCCACCCCCATTTAGCTTAAAGTCCAGTCTGCAGCCCATAGGTATGCGATTTGTTTGGACTCTGGTCCCAACACGGTTCAGATGAAGACCGTCCGATCGGAACAGTGCCCTCCTTCCCCAGTACTGGTGTCAATGTCCCATGATACAACCCCATTTCTCCCACACCAAACTTTGTGCAATGCATTTTCCTGCTGACCCTGTGCTCATTAGCTCATGGCTCAGACCGTAATCCAGAGATCAATGTCTTTTTGATTTTTTTTCTAATTTAGCTCTGAGCTCTTCGCATCCCTTAGCAGAACCTCTGCCCTAGTTTTATCTCTGTCGTTGGTACCCACACAGACCACGACCAATGGATCTTTAGCCTCCCACTCCAAGTACTCTGCAGCCCAGATGAGATATCCCTTATCCAAACACCAGTAGGTCACGCAATTTTCAGGACTCTCAATACCAGTCACAGAGAAAAGTGTCTACGCCGCTAACTATACTATCCCCAATTACAATAATATTTCTCTTCTCTTCCTCCACTTGAAAGCTTCCCTCAACTCGGTGTTGTGGTCAATATCCTCATCCTCCCTGAAGTCCCCATTCGCATTCACAAAGGGAACAAGACTCTTGAACCTGTTAGACACGGGCCGGGGCTGAGGCTCCTGCAACTCTACCTCCTGGATCCCTCTATCTGCCTCAATCATAGCCAAACCCTCCGCTTTCTAACCACTGGCTGAATTTGAGTCAGTTGATCTAAGGAGTGTAACTGTCTCCTGAATCACAGCATCCAGGGAACTCTCCCCCTCCCTGGTGCTTAGCAACGTTTGAAACTCAAACTCCAGCTCATCGACATAGAACCAGAGTTCTGCTTGCATGCAACATTTACTCCAGACATGGTCATTGGGATCCACAATTGGGCTCCACCACTCCCATATCATGGAGAGACAACACATCACCTGACCCTCAATCCTTACTTTATTTAACTGCTATTGAATTGCTACGTTACAGTTTTAGTTGTTTTTGTACATCTGTTTTTGCAAGTTGTAACCAACAAAAATTAACATGATTCAATTTAACAAAGATTCAAATTTAACACACTCCCTATTTGCAAATCAGATCACATCCTCCCTTTGTCAAACCTGCTCATTATCTTCTGATAGAATTCTGATAGACTTGTCAGCGGGATCACTCCTTGATGAAGCCATGCTGACTCAGCCCTATTTTACCATGTACCTCGAAGTACTCTGCAATCTCATTGCCAGCAATGCACTCTAAATCCCTAAGAACGACTGATGCCATGCTAAACTGCCCAATGATTTCCAGTATTTTGCCTTTCTTCCTTCTGACACAGAGATTTTACACTATCCATTTTCCAGTTCTCTGAGACTCTGTCTGATGATAGTTATTCCTGAACAGTCACGACCAATGGTTTCACAATCTCCTCCGCTAATTACTTCAGAACGTTGGTTGTTATCCGTCCATTCTGTGTGATTTATCCATTTTCAAACATTGTAGCTTCCCCATTACCTCTTCCACAGCGATCACCAACTCCATCCCTCACCCTTGACTCGCTTGGAGTTCTGCAATGTTCCTAGTGTCTACCATTGTGAAGATTGATGGAAAGTACCTATTCAGGTCATTCTCCAATTCTTTGTCCTCTATTTCTCTGCAGCCAGCCTCAATTTCTGGTTCTCCAATATTCACTCTTTCCATTTATATATCTTAACAAAACTCCTGCAATCTCCTTTTCTCAAGCGAGCTAGCTTACATGTTCACCACTTTATTGCTTCTTAAATTGTCCTCTGCTGCTGTATAAAGGCTTCCCAATCTTAGACAGGCTGAGTGAGAGCATTCCAGTTAACTGACTTTTGAAAATATACTAATGTAACTATACTAATCCTATTGTCCATCATTGGGTAGCACGGTGACACAACACTGCTGCCTCACAGTGCCAGGGACTCGGGGTCAATTCCAATCCCTGGATCCTGTCTTTGTGGCGTTTTCACAATCTCCCCGTGTCTGCATTGGGAGAATTAACTTTTTTCTCTCTCCACGGTATATTACTGTTTGTTTCAGGTTTCTGCCATTTACAGTATATTTGCTTGTGTTTGAAGGAGAATTGCTGCAAATATGACGGGTTTATTGTAAAAGTGGCTCTGGTGCTCGGGCTCCCCGAATGCTTGGGAATCTTGCCCAGCTACTTATGTGAGTGCATGTCACTGATTACCTACTCAGTCTCTCTCAATCCCAGAGTCCATCCGTCACTGCATGCAGCCTTTCATCGAAACACACCGGGATTCCCCACACCCCATCGCCTGGCACTGGATGCTCCCTACGCAGGGAGCGCACACAGTACTGGGCACTTTCTGACCCACTTGGGATCCGGGGTAAACACCCAGCCATTAAAAGAAACAGAATAGCTGAAATCCAATTGAACAACAAAGCAGAGTAAACAGGCTGAATGGCACCCATCAGTTCTGACATTTTCTGGTCTTTTGGACTAACTTCTGTTTATCCTCGTCAATCTACAAATAGATGCTCCATATGTATACCTTGTCACACAGGTTTGATGGAGGTGATAGATATCAGATCTTATGGTCATTGCGACTGATTCATTGGGCTGCACTTTCCTGGTTAATGAGGTCACACTTAAGTTTTTATTGTTAAGTCTATCCATTTTAAAGTAAAGGTCTTGCCAGAGATGTGCTGAAAGGATACTTGCATGTTGGAGAGACTAGATTATGCCACGTGCCAGTGAGGTTAGGAATAGGAAGGTAGTACAGTCAAAAACATGGCCAAAGAGCTGGTAGTGTAGGCAGCACTTCCAATATGTGGATCATCTGAGCTGGCAGCAATCTCTGATGTGTGGGTCATTGGGATTTCTGGGTCAGTATGAAATACACAAGATGGATGGGATGGACGTGAACTGGCAGCAATCTCCTGGCAGGCAGGTTTGCTATTGTCACTCAGGAGGGTTTAAACTAGTGTGACCGAGGGGGAAGGTGCGGGGGGAGCCAAAGCAGTACGTCCACAAGTACAGTGACTGAAGAGCAGTTGGAGACTAATCCCAGTACAGCTAAGACCAACATTAAACTGGCAGAGGGGAGTGAACAAAATGGGGCAGGCAGTCTGAAGTGTGATGATTTTAATGTGAGCAGTATGACAGGCAAGACAGATGAGCTTGGAGCTTGCAGCTTGAATGAGTATATATAACTACGATGTAAATATTACAGAGATTTGATTGAGAGAGGGATCAGAAAGCAGTCAATCAATTGGTTCCAGAGTGAGTTGAAGAATGTGCAGCGAGAGGCTGGAGACGGTTTTTTGAAGCAAGATAATTATCCAGCAGTTTATTCGAATTGGACAGTGTGTGATGCAATGTACAGATTTAAGGAAGAAGGGAGGCAACTGAAATTGTCTGTTTACAATATTTACTGCTTTACTGACAGTCTTTTGTAATCTCCTGTTGCCAGAGAATAGACGTGGAGAATTTACATCAGGGAAACTCAAACCAAATATCAGGTCAGGATCTGATGGAGTTGGACTGAAGTTTATTTATGTCAATGCAAGAATTATTATGAGTAAGACCGATGAACTGAGAGCCTGAATCCATACATGGGGCTATGATGTTGTGGCTTTCCAGAGACCTGGTTGACAGAGTGAAAGGACTGACCGTTCAAAGTTCCAGGGTTTCATTGTTTTCGATGAGGTATGCAGGAAGGTAAAAGAGGTGGATGTGTTGTTTCACTAATCAGGGAGAATGCTGTATCTGCACTTTAAGAGGACATACAGGAGGGATCATCCACTGCAGCAATATGGGTAAAGCTCAAAAATAAGATGGATGCCCGCACTGCGTTACTATAATCCCTCCAACAGCCACGGAGGTATTGAGGAACAAATATGTATGTAGATTAAGGAAAGGTGCATTAAAAACATAGTGGTCACAGTGAGTGAGTTTAACATCCCCAATAATGGCTGGGAGTCCCTTGGAGCAAGAGGTTAAGACGGGGAACAATTTGTTAACTACAACAGTATGTGGATAGTCCACCGAGAGGAAGAGCCATACTGGACCTCGGATTGGCTAATGAGTCTGGCCACGTGACTGACCATTCAGTGGGACATAATTTTAGAAAGAGTGATCACAGTTCCTTCAGATTTAATGATTTGAAGATGCTGGTGTTGGACTGGGGTGTACAAAGTTAAAAATCACACAATACCAGGTTATTGTCCAACAGGTTTAATTGGAAGGACACGAGCTTTTGGAGCGACGCTCATTCATCAGGTGATAGTGGAGGGCTCAATCGTAACACAAAATGTATCGCAAAAATTTACAGTGTGATGTCACTGAAAGTATACATTGAAATATTGATTGTCTGTTAAGCCTTTCATCTGTTAGAATACAGGGATAGTTTCACTTCTTTCATGTGTAAATCACAGGCACACATATATTTTGTGGGGTGAATTTGTAGTTGCAGGGTTACATTGTACTTTGCTCAAAAACTGCATGCATTCATGTAGAACTCTGAGCTCAAAAACTGCATGAATTTATGTAAAACTCTTATCTCACTTTTTAGATCAGAGGCAATCTAAGCATTAGGACATAGACAGAGAACACAGGGGGCTAACACCTTCAACATATTGTCTAGCTATCACCATTGTTAATAGCTAACCCGAGCATGCAACTTTGTAAAGAAAAGATTTTGTGATTTACACTGTAAATTTTTACGATAAATTCTGTGAAATGATTGAGCCCTCCATTATCATCTGATGAAGGGGCGTCGCAACAAAAGCTAGTGTGCTTCCAATTAAACCTGTTGGGGTTTAACCTGGTGTTGTATGATTTTTAACCTTCAGATTTAAGATAGCTATGAAGATGGATAAGTCAGGACATTGTGTAAAGTTACTGAATTGGCGGAAGGCAAATTACGTCAGGATCAGGCAGAGCTAGGAGGTGGCAATTCGGAGGAGCTGCTATCAGGCATTTCCACATTTTGTATGTGGGAACTGCTTGTTAAATATTGACACCAAAATTATCTGGTGAACGTCCTCCCGACTGTTCTAATTTCAATTTATTTTGTTTGAACACATATTTCAAGGACGCTGCATATCAGACAACAGGAATAGATAAAGGATGATTCTGCACTGTGTCCTTTGCAGGACCAGCTTGTCTCTCCAGGCACCTAAAGTCTTTATTGTGGGCCAGAGAGCTTCAGAATTAATATAGCCCTGAAGGAGGCCATTTAGCCCATTGTACACCGACGAGCTCTCTAACATCACAATTTGAAAACAGAGAGAACAGAGTGTGTGTGTGTCTGTGTGTGTGTGCGTGAGAGAGAGAAAACTTAACAGAGAAAAAGGGAGTGAAGGGAGAGAAAAGGAATATAGATAAAACGGAGTGACAGAGTGAGTGAGAGCAAGGGGAGTCAGACGAGTGTGAAGTTAGATCAGAAGACAGCATGGGGCCGTACCGTGTGAGCACTATGCTGTCATCCCAGATCATTTATCACGATTAATATCACAGAGCCGGGTTGCTGACGGCTGAACAGGATCCATAAGAAGAATGGATTGCTTACAGGGAGATAGTGAATTAATTTAAATATTCTGGGCAAACAGGAACTTGTCCCTCTCGACACGGTGTGAGAGGAAGGGCGAGAGAATCTCAGAGAGGGGGATCACTGACTGGGGGGAAATCAGCATCTCAGTTGTGGGTCAAATAATGATTGATAAAGCTTGGACACCTCGTCCGTGGTTTTGTAATTCACATTTCAATTTATATAGCTCCACATCGTCAGTGTATTTTAACAAACTTGTCTCTTTGTAGTTTTCATGTTTTGGTATGTGCAGAAATGCTTGTTTTTTGTCCCTGTATTTTGTGTTGAATAAACACATTTTATTACTGAGGAAGAAAGGACCCGTTCCAATGGGATAGTCTTCGTCTGAACCGTTCTGGGGCCAGAGTCCGAGTGAATCCTAACTAAGGCTGTAGACAGAGCTTTCAACTAATTAGTAGTGTGTGCGCGCGGGGTGGGGGTTCCGTTATAGGTTTTAATTAGAAAAGAGGAGGTAAGAGTACAGAGCTCGGGAGAGGTTATTAAAATCTCCAGCATAGACGCAAATAGGACAGAGTGTATGTAAAGTGTAAGCAATCAGACTTCAAGCACACTGGACAAACAAATGACAATGAGAAGAGGGACCGTTAATACAAGATTGAAGGGGTTCTATCTGAATGCATCCAGTATAAGGAATAGAGTAAATGAGCTTGTGACACAGATTGAATTTGGTAGGTATTACGTGATGGGCATCATAGAGAAGTGGCTGCAAAGGGATCAGAATATTCTAGGTCATATATCCTATCGAAAAGATAGGTGGCAGAGGGAGTGGGTTTACATTATTAATAAGAAATGAAATTAAATCAACAATAAGCAAGAAAATAAGGTCAGATGGTGTAGAATCTGCCTGGGTAGAATTGAGGAACCACAAATGTAAGACAACCACAGTTGGAGACTTGCACAGGCCTCCAAAAAGTAGTCAGGAGCTGGGGGACAAGATACTCCAGGAGATTAAAAAAAGCTCAGTAGGAAAGGCAAAGTTACTGTGATCATGAGGGATTTCAATATGCAAGTGGAATGGGAAACCAGGTTGGTAGTGGATCACAAGAAAATGAATTTGAGGAATGTCTACGGATGGCTTTTTGGAGCATCATGTGTTGGACCCCACTTGGGAACAGGTGACAGTGGATTTAATGATGCAGGCTAGATAAGGGAGCTTAAGGTGAAGGAAAACTTCAGAAGCAATGATCAGAATATGGTTGAATTTATTCTGCAATTTGAGAGAGAGAAGATAGAATCAGAGTTAATAACATTTCTGCTGAATAAAGGCAGCTGGAGAGGCATAAGGGAGAAGCTGGGTAGAATTGATTGGGACAGGGGTCTAGCAGGAAAGACAGGGGAACAGCAATGGCATGAGATTCCAAGATTAATTCAGGAGACATTGCAGAGATTCATGCTGAGTAATACAGACATGGTACAGGGAGGAAGAGGCAACCATTGCTTTCAAGGGAAGTTAGGGATTGCATATAAGCAAAAGAGCAAGCATATAATGCGGTGAAGGGCAGAGAGAAACTGGAGAATTGGAGCCAACAGAAGGCAAGAATAAATCAATAAGGCAGGAGAAGATTAAATATGGGGGTAAGCTAATCAGCAATATAAAGGAAACTGTAAGAGATTTTTTGGATATATAATGTACAAAAGTGAGGTAAAAGTGAATATGGACCACTGTAAAATTATGCTGGAGAGACAGTAGTGGGAAACAAAGAAATGGCTGAGGAACTTTGCATCAGTCTTCATGGTGGAAGACACGAGTTATTTCCTAAGAATTGAAGAGAGTGAGAGGGCAGAGCTAAATATGGTGGCCATCATCAAGAAGAACAGGTTAGAAAACGGAATGACCTGAATGTGGATAAATCACCTGGACCAGTTGGACTACACCCCAGCCTTGTAAGGGAGATAGCTGAAGAGTTAGTGCGAACGTAAGTGGTAATCTTTCAGGAATGAGTAAAATCAGGAAAGGGCCAAGTGGCTGTATAATTGCCAACATGACACCCTGTTTAATAAGGGAGTTAGGCAGAAGATGTCAAATTATGACTGATTAGCCTTACCTTAGTTATGGGTAACATCATGGAATCCATCCTGAAGAATGGGATTTCTGAATACTTGGAGGTCTTTAGTAAAATAGGACAGAGACAGCATGGTTTTATCAAGGGGAAGTCACGCCTGACAAACTGGCTAGAAAACAATGAGGTAGTAATGAGCAGATTTGATCAAGGAGAACCGTTAGATGTTACCCATCTGCACCTCAAGAATCCCTCGACAAGGTGCCAGGCATGAAGCTATTGTGAAAGATATGGGCTCATGGTGTTAGAGGCAAGGTGGTAGCATGGATACAGGTTTGGCTGTCTGACAGAAAGCAGAGAGTGGGGATCAAAGGGTTCTTCTCAGGATTGTAGACAGTGACAAATGGTGTTCCACAAGACTCAATGTTGGGACCACAACTTTTCACTTTGTGCATACATTATCTCTGTGAAGGAACTGAGGGCATTCTGGCTAAGCTTTCAAACAGTGCAAAGATAGATCTTGGAACAGGGAGCATTGAAGAGGTGGTTCGGCTGCAGGATCTCCTCAACTTCCCACGCCTCCGCCCTTGCACTCCACCCTTGCAACTACAACAAGTTAGAACTTCTCTGGTGCTCGCCTTCCATCTCACCAACCACAGGATACAATGCATCATCCTCTGCCATTTCTGCCACCAACAGTCAGACCCCACCACCACATATATACTTACCTCCACACCCCTATCATCATACTGCTGAGACCATTCCCTCATAACTCCCTCATTAGGTGTATGCGCCTCCACCAAGCCACCTTCCATTCCCGGCACCTTCCCTTGCCATTGCAAGAGATATGAAACCTGTGCCAACACCTCCCTCCTCACCTCCACCGAAGGCCCCAAAGGATCCTTCCACATCAGGCAGAGTACATCCTGTACATCCAAACATTTCTTCTCGTCTGTCCATTGCTCCTGGTCTCCTCTACATTGGCGAGACAGGACGTCAACTTGTAGAACGGTTCAGGGAACACTCTTGCACACATAAAGCCAACAACCCCACTGCCCTGCGGCTGAATACTTCAACTCCCCCTCCTACTCTGCCAAGGCCTTGCAAGTTTTTGGCCTCCTCCACTGCCAAATTCTAGACACCTGACGTCTGAAGGAAGAACACGTCATCTTCTGTCTTGGGACACTCCAAACACACGATATCAAGGACAATTTCACCAGTTTCCTCATCTCCCTTACCTCCACCTTATCCCAGATCAAACCCTCCAACTCAGAACCGCCCTCTTGAACTGTCCTACCTGTCCATCTTCCTTCCTATCTATCCACTCCAACTTCCACTCTGACCTATCACATCACCACCCACCTTCATCAAGCTGTCGCCTTCCAAGCTACCTTCCTCCCAGCCCCAGTACCTCCCATTTATCTCTCTGTCTCCTTCCGCCCACCCAACATTCGTGATGTAGGCTTAATGCCTGAAACATCGAATCTCCTGCTCATCGGATGTTGCCTGACAGGCTATGCTTTTCTATGACCCCACTGTTTGACTCTGATCTCCAGCATCTGCGGTCCTCACTTTCACCTGATGAAGATTGTCTCAGGTTTGGAGAGTGAGCAAAGGAGATGGAGAACAATGTGGGAAATTGTGGGAAAGCATTTTGCCAGGATGACGAGAGGCGTGGAGTTTTTTTTAAAAATAGCGAACACATTCAGAAGTCTGAAGTGCAAAAAGACTAGGGAGTTCTAGTACAGGAGTCTTGAAATGTAAACTTGCGAGTTGTCAGTAGTTAGGAAGGCAAATACAATGATGGAATTTATTTAAAGAAGGCTTAAATATAAAAGCAGGGATGCATTTCTAAGGCTCTAGAAGGCTTTGGTCATGCTACATTTGGATTATTGTGAGCAGTTTTGCTCCCATATCTCAGGAAGGAGGCCCTGGTCTTGCAGCGTTTTCACACGAGATTCACGAGAATGGTGCCAGGAATGAAAAGTTTAACATATGAAGAATATTTGAGGGCTCTAGGTCTGTATTTGATAGAGTTCAGAAATATGTTAGAAGGTCTAATTGAAACTTACAAAATACTAAATGTCCTGGGACAGAGCAGACTTTGGGAAGATATATCCAATGGTAGGAGAGACTAGTACCCGAAGGGACAGAGTAAAGAGAAAACCTTTTCAAACAGAGATAAAGAGAAACCTCTTCAGCCAGAGAGCGGTGACTCTATGGAATTCACTGCCACAGAGGACTCTCGAGTCCAGATCATTGAGTACATTTAAGAGTGAGACAGATAGGTTCTTGACTTTAAAGGGGATCAAGGGTTACAGGTAGAAAGCGGGAGACTGGGCTTGAGAAGCTTAACATTGAACGATGGAGCAGGCTTAATGGGCTGAATGGCCAAATTTCTGCTCCAATTTCTTCTCGTCGTATGGTTAATATTGGCTCTCCTCATTTCACAGTGAAGTTGTATCCTTGACTTTGATCTTCAAATGTTTTACAAAGCGTAACGTTTCACTACTGATGACTGGGAAATATCGTGTTCCCTCACTCCAGTCTCAGCAGCCATGTCCCTAACATCATAATCACACTACAATTGAAATCCAATGGTACTTAGTCACAGTTGATTGACATCGATAACATTAACATCATGACCCTCACCTGCCCTCTCTGATTCTTGAATAACCATCTGAATTGTATGTCACGTCATATCCTCTGTTAATATATTATGCCACTTGTCTGTTATAACTCATGTTGGCGTAGGCACATTTTCCTGTCAGATTATGGACTAGGAAAGTTCTCTCCATATTTTGCTGACATTATAATCACTGATCAGTAATTGCAGACTGTATGTTTCCATTTATAAACGGAAAAACTTGTTTATATTCTGACAATCATTTGACATTACTCCCATATCCAAAACCGATTGAATGATTGCACGCATTCAATCTACCATCTCCAATATTCCGTCCCTCAGTCACCCCCACATATCCCATGCCAAATACGTAAATTTTAAACGTTCTTTTGAATTTTAATAAAATCAATATTAAATGGAAAGGGGTTAGCTGCAGCTATTTGTTTAGTGACTGTGATTAATGTCAATCTCCGTGGATCCTAATTATCCCAATTGAGAGTTTCCATCATTGAATGATATGTCGGCTCTTTTCAGTGTGTTATCGCATAGTGAGAGTAGGAGCATCACTGACAGCACTAACAGGGATCATCAGCTCGAGAGAGAGGGGGAGGAGAGATCAGAATCTGAGAACATTATACTGGAATGTTACAATAATGGTTCAGAATGTGAGGACCTTGGATTGGCATGTTCTAACAGTGAATCAGAATCAAAGATCATTAAACTGGAATGGTACAACAATGTATCAGAATCAGAGAATATTAGACTGGAATATTTCAATAACAGACAGGAGCTTATCCTTGGGTCTTTACTATCTTTCTTGGCATTGGATATCATTAGCATCACGGATCCAGGATATCCTTTGGATAATTCAAGGTGGTTACTATCCCATCCTCGCTATAGTTGGTGTTCCTGGTAAGTCATTATATTTGGCTACTAAACTGGGTTGAACTGAAGTTCTGCTCATGATATATAAATTTTGGAAAGTGCAAGACAATGTCTTCAGTTCCAAACAAAATCTCCTTTCCTTATAAAATATAACTATCAAACTACTATTTATAAATTACTCACTGATATGCGAGAAGGACTGTTCTCAAAGTCCATAATCCATTTTGCCCTTCACAGATTTAGATCTCCATCTCCTCTCCGCTCACCAATCCTGTCCAATACGACCGTCATGATATCCCAGTCTCGTCCTCAGTCTCAGTGCAACTTCTGAATAAACCATGATTTGTGCCTTTGTTTAATCCGAATGCAACAGTTTCAAGTTCCTTCTAACCATATGTCTGTCACTAAATAATTGCTCTTGAGGATGTTTAACTTGTTCTCTGCACAAATGGGACGACAGTTTATGGTGGTCAAGCATGGAATCATACTCTACAGCCACAGAATAATATTCTGTTAATATCTCATGAGGGAAATTCATGGAATTTAAAATCAACTATTTTCATTTGCTATGAAAGCCCATCTGCTTGCCCCAAGTCCTTTAGGGAAGTGAATGTGTCATTCTTCTCTATTCAGATTTCAGTGTGGCTTCTGTGATGAACATGTGGGTGTACTGCACCTTTAAGAAAATTAAAAGCCAGCAATAACTAAGTGACAGCACCAAGTGTTCAGAAAAATAAATTTAATGTAACATTTGGTCGAACAACTCGATTAGCTCACTGTCTCAAGACAAAAACAAATACAGCCAAACCGTTCAAATTATATCCCAAAATACCCACCTCCAATCACGATTGAAGTTAGTATATTGAGAATCTTAAAAGTCAATGACAAAATCCAATGGTTTGTGGGTACAAGACCATGGGAAATTGAACAGCTGAGAGGAGAACTGCCAAGTCATCAGCATATTCACCACGAAACTCCAAACTTGATCTGACTTTCGAAAATGCAGAACCTTCCACTGATCTATATTAAAATTCATTTGCCATTTCTCAGCCCACTTCTCCAGCTGATCAAGGTACTGCTGTAATATCTGAAATTTCTGACAAGCTTCCTCACTCTCCATGATGCCACTTGTTTTAGTGCCGTCTTCAAACTTACGAATCATGCCTGTATATTCTCATCTAAATCATAGATATATGTAATATGCAGTGGTCCCAGCACCAACTCCTGAGGCATTCCACTAGTCACATTCCTCCATTCTGATCGGAATTTTTCCAGTATTACCCTCTGCTTTCTACCATTAAGGCAATTTTGTCCCTAATTTTCCAGCCCACCTTCAATTCCACGTGATCTAACCTTACCTAATGGAACCTTATTGAAGGTCTGACTGGAATCCATCTGGACTACGTATACCACCCGGACCTCCTCAACATTACTGGTCACTTTATCAAAGAGTTCCAAAAAAATTGTGAGTCATGATCTCTTTTATACAAACTCCCGTGCTGAATTTGATGAAGGGTTTTGCTCGAAACATCGATTTTCCTGTTCCTCGGATGCTGCCTGACCTGCTGTGCTTTTCCAGCACAATTCTAATCTTACTCCGAATCACACCCTGTCTTTCCACCAAAGAAAGGGAAAGTGACTCAACGATGGTTAACATAACAAAGTAGAAAACATATTAATCATAGGAAGTGACTTCAGAAGAATTCCAGCTATTGTGAAAACCTGAGAATAAAGGGAGGAACACCGAATGCCTTCTTCAATGCGCTGTCTTCCTGTGATGGCACTTTCAAGGAATGGAGAACCTGTACCACAAGGTGCCTCACATGGCAACGATCTGGATTTAATTCCATCCTTGAATGACTGCCTGTGTGGAGTTTGTACATTCTCCCCGTGTCTGCATGAGTTTCCTCTGAATATTATGTTTTCCTCCCACAGTATAAAGATATACAGATACGGGTAGATTGGCCATGCTAACGTGCGCAATGTAACCAGGGATGTGTAGGCGAGGTGGATTAGCCATGTGAAATGCAGGCTCAGAGGGATTGCGTAGGGGTTTGTCCAGTGGGATACTTTTTAGAGGGACAATGTGGCCTCGATGGGCCGAAAAGCCTGTTTCCTCACTGTAGGGATTCGATAATTTCAATGGAGGTCTCTTTGATTGGCAACTTTTAACATAACCCTACTACATGTCTTGCTCTGATTTGTCTTGCCAAAATGCAACACCTCACATTTATCTAAATTAAACTCCATCCGCCACTTCTCAGTTCACCTAAACAATGTCCTATTATAGTCTGAGAGATCATTCTTCACTGTCGACTACACCACCAAATTTGGCATTATCTACCAACTTACTGACCATACTTCATATACTCAAATGCGAATGATTTGTATAAGTGACAAAAGGCAGTGGACCCACTATTGATCTTTGCGGCACGCCACTGGTCACAGGTCTCCAAGGTCATTGAATAAATGTCCACTATCACACCCTGTCTACAATATTCAAGAATATTTTGGATCTAAATGGCGAGCTCTCCCTGGATCCCAGGCAGTCTGATCTTGCTAACCAGTCTACCATATAGAACATTTTGGTTTTCTTGCTGATTTCCATAAAGACAACATCCACTGTCCTACCTTCATCAATCATCTTCATTACTTCCTCAAAAGATTATACTGAGTCAGTGAAACGTGATCTCCAAAGTACAAAGCCCTCTTCAGTCCTTGTCTTTCCAAATGCATACATATCCTTTCCCTCAAAATCCACTCCAACAATTTAGTCACCATTGATGTCAGGGTTACTGATCTATAGTTACCTGGAATTTCCTTACTTTCTTAAAAAATGGCACTATGTTAACTGCCCTTCAGTCTTTTGACACCTCACCTGTGGAAAGCAATGATACAAATACATCAGCAAAATGCTGAGAAATCTCTTTCCTAGCTTCCCACAAACATCTGGGATACAACTGATCAAGTCCAGGGGATTTGTTTACCTTTATATGTTTTAAAATATCCAACATCTTCTTGTAATATAGATACTTTCCAAGCTATCACTATGCATTTCTTCATTCTCTCACTCTTGTAACCTCCTCCACATTAAATACTGAGGAGAAATACTTGTTTCGTATCCCTCCCATCTCCTGTGCTTCCACAGATAGGTAGACTTACTGATCTTTAAGGAGCCCTATTCTCTCCCTTGTTAATCTTTTGTCATTAAAGGATTTGTAGAATTTCTTCAATGCCTCGGTATCCCTATTTCTGAAGCCATGTCATGTCCACATTTTTCTGGCCCGATTTCCCCGTTGACTATACACTTACTGCCTTTATACTCCTCTGGGGAATCGCTTGATCTCAGCTCTGTTTACCTGACAGATGGCTCCTTCCTTACCTTGGCCAGAGCATCAATATATCTAGCCATCCAGCACTCCCTGCACCCACCAGCTTTGCCCCTCTCACTAAGAGGAACACGTTGGCTCTGAACTCTCTGAAACCAAGTTTTTATGACCTTGCATTTTCCAACCATCCCTTTACCAGTGAATAGGGTATTCCAATCGCCTAATACTTTCAAAATTGGATAGGTAAAAACAATGACTGCAGATGCTGGAAACCAGATTTTGGAGTAGAGTGATTTAGGGTGTTAGGTTTGCTCGCTGAGCTGTAGGTTTGATATCCAGACGTTTCATTGCCTGGCTAGGTAACATCATCAGTTGGGACCTCCAAGTGAAGCGAAGCTGTTGTCTCCTGCTTTCTGTGTATATCTTTCTTCTGGATGGGGTTGCTGGGGTTTCTGGTGATGTCATGTCCTGTTCGTATTGTTTATGGCGCTGTGGTTGGAGTGCCAGACCTCTGGAGTAGAGTGATGCTGGAAAATCACAGCAGTTCAGGTAGCATCCGAGGGGCAGTAAAGTCGATGTTTCGGGCAAAAGCCCATCATCATGAATACAAGCAGACATCCTGACGGGTAGAGAGATAAAAGAGAGGAGGGTGGGTGTGGAGAGAAAGAAGCAAAGAGAGCAATGGGTGGATGGGGGTGGGATGAAGGTGATGGGTCAGTGAGGAGGGAGGAGTGGATAGGTGGAAAATAAGATAGGTAGTCAGGACAAGCATTGGGGACAGTGCTGAGCTGGAGGTTTGGAACTGGGGTGAGGTGGGGGAAGGGGAATGAGGAAACTGGTATAGTCCACATTGATGCCCTGGGTTTGAAGTGTTCCGAGGCAGAAGATGAGGCGTTCTTCCTCCAGGTGTCTGGTGGTGAGGGAGCGGAGGTGAAGGAGGCCCAGGACCTCCATGTCCTCGGCAGAGTGGGAGGGGAGTTGAAATGTTGGGCCACGGGATGGTGTGATTGATTGGTGCAGGTGTCCCGGAGATGTTCACTAAAGCGCTCTGCTAGGAGGCGCCTGGACTCCCCAATGTAGAGGAGACTGTATCGGGAGCTGCAGATACAATAAATGATATTGGTGAATGTGCAGGTAAAACTTTGATGGACGTGGAAGGCTTGTTTAGGGCCTTGGATGGAGGTGAGGGAGGAGGTGTGGGCGCAGGTTTTGCAATTCCTGTGGTAGCAGGTGAAGGTGCCAGGACGGAAGGGTGGGTTGTCGGGGAGGCTTGGACCTGACCAGGTAGTCACGGAGGGAACGGTCTTTGCGGAAGGCGGAAAGGGGTGGGGAGGAAAATATATCCCTGGTGGTGGGGTCCATTTGGAGGTGTTGGATATGTCAGGTGGATGATTTGGTTTATGCAAAGATTGGTAGGGTGAAGGTTAACACCAGGAGCGTTCTGTCCTCGTTACGGTTGGAGAGGTGGGGTCGGAGGGCGGAGGTGCGGGATGTGGACGAGATGCGTTGGAGAACATCTTTAATCACGTGGGAAGGGAAATTGCGGTCTCTAAAGGAGGGGGCCATCTGGTGTGTTCTGTGGGGGAACTGGTCCTCCTGGTAGCAGATACGGTGGAGGCAGAGGAATTGGGAATGCAGCATAACATTTTTGCAGGAGGAAGATTGGGAAGAAGTGTAATCCAGGTAGCTGTCAGAGGTTTTACCTAACACTTTCAAAATTGGCCTTGTTCAAAGTTGGAAGTTTAATGCTTACATCAGGTCTTTCCTATTCCAAAACTAATTTAAAACTAATATTTATATGTAACAGACTTGGAAGTTAAATAAGCACTTCCTGCCCCTCTATAACAGGCTCTAGAGGCTGAATGGGCACCTCGTGGCCCTGTGTAACAGACCCGAGAGATTAAAAGACACAGCAACGCATAGATTACGAGCAGCCATAAAACCATGTCTGATGGATTTCCATCCCTTTTCAGTTACAGAAACACAACCAAAACAATGTACTCCAGATGCCCTCTCAGTAACACCTCATACAGCTGCAGCTACACATCTCTTTGTTATGAATGATTCTGTTGGCAAAATGTGCCAATATTCTAGCTTTCCACCTTTTCAAGTAACAACAGACTAATGTCGGCTGAATGGCCTTCTCTTATCCCTCTGTAAGAGGCCCATAGGGACAGAATTGCTTCGGCCTGTTACTGAGCAGTAATCTCAATGCTCTATCTCAAGGTTATGAAAGGATTTGACAACAGTGCATTACAACCAGGAGTAATCTCACCCTGGTCAATAAGTGTTGTACTTTGGGATAAGGTATCGAGAAACCTGCCCACTATTCTTTTTTTATGCAACAGATCTGTAATTTTATAACTGCCTCCTTTCATAAACAGAGTAGAACATATATAGACCCCTGCAGTGTCCTGTTTATACTCTCATATACAAGATAAAAAAAAGATTTCAAGATTTTTGGTCCATTCCTCATCCATTCCATCCAAACCCAGGAAATGTTCTTTTTTATGATGATATGAAAAGTGATGTGTGGAACTAGTGAATTGAGCCTGTTTGTTCAGTCATGATTTGGAGATGCCGGTGTTGGACTGGGGTGTACAAAGTTAAAAATCACACAACACCAGGTTATAGCCCAACCGGTTTAATTGGAAACACATTAGCTTTCGGAGCGCCTCTCCTTCATCAGGTGATAATAGAGGGCACACTACAAAGGCACAGCGTTTATGGCAAAAAGTTACAGTATGATGTAACTGAAATTATACAGTGAAAAATACCTTGATTGTCTGTTGAGTCTTTCATCTGTTCGAAAATCATGATAGTTTCATTTCTTTCATATGTAAATCACAAAAGCTTTTTCTTTTAAAGTTGCATTCTCAGGTTAGTTGTAACAATGAGTGTTAGCCCCTGTGGTCTCTGTCTATACCATGATGTTTAGATTGATTCTAATCGAAATGTTAGATAACAGAGTGTTACATGAATTCATGCAGTTTTTGAGCTCAGAGGTTTACATGAATTCATGCAGTTTTTGAGCAAAGTACAATGTAACTCTGCAAGTACAAATTCACCCCACAAAATAAATGTGTGCATGCAGGTCTTTGTCTGTTTGTGTGTGTGTTTTTCTGGGTTGTGGGGTAGTGAGTGTCAGAGGGAGTGTATGTGTGTGCATGGTGATGTAGAGTGTCTTACGACTGTGAGGGGGTGCATGTGTGAGTGTGGGAGTGTGTGCGTGGGTTTTTTTTGAATATCAGTGAGAGAGAGTGTATATGTGTGTACATGAGTGTAGAGTGGTCGACATCTCTGAGCGGATACCTGTGTGAGTGTGTGTGTCTGTAAGGGTGTGTGTGAGTGTCTATGTGCGGTCTGTGTACATGTGTGTCCGTATGTATGTGTGTGCATAGGAGTGCCTGTGTGTGTGTGTGTGTGTGTGTGTGTGTGTGTGTGTGTGTGCGCGCGTGTGTGTGCGCGCGCGCGTTTGTGTATAGTGCAATGGTGGTCTCCTGTAATGTGTCACGAACCCAAGTTCCCAGTTGAGGCCCTCACTACGAGTACTGTTATCAGCTTCTGCTCGGCCACTTTTCGCTGCTGCCTGTCCTGAAGTCTACCTTGAAGGATGGTCACCAGAAGGTCGGAGGTTGAATGTCCTGGACCACTGAAGTGTTCCCTAACTGCGATGGAACCCTCCTGTCTGTTGATTGTTGTGCAGTGCCCATTCATCCATTGTCGTAGCCTTTGCTCAGTTTCCCAGTGTTTGTTCAGTGACTGTGATTAATGCCAATCCCCATGGATTCTAATTATCCCAGCGGAGGATTTCCAACTTTTAATGATAAATGGGCGCCGTTCAATGTGTTATTCCATAACATGAACGGGAACATCACCTGACAGCACTGACAGGGATCAGCAGATCCAGAGAGAGGGGGAAGAGAAATCAGAATCTGAGAACATTAGACTGGAATGTTCCAAACATGTATCAAAATCTGGGAACATTAGTCTTGAATATTCCAACAATAGACAGGAGTTTATCCCATTATGTTTGGCGTCTTTCTACATTTTATTTGTGGTCATTATCATTGCGGATCTATTACGCTCTTCTCATTATTCAATATTTTTATTATCCTTTCCTGGCGATCGTTGGTGTTCCTGGTAAGTGTCACTGTCCAGATTTTTTTTTCTATAAACCGGTTATGACTGTATCACTGTTCTTTCATATAGTCTACACTTCTTGTCACTATTATTTTCCTGTTGAAATTCTCAATCCAGATATTCACTCTACAGACCACTGCTAACTACATCAATGAAGGTGTTCAATTACTGTCTCCCTCTCTGCTCTGGCAGTGTTACTCATGGGTCTCTAAGTTGACCTACTCAGTTCCAGTGGAGAACCACAATGTATTGTATCATTGCCTTTGTTATTTAAATGTTAAGAGCATGGAGGTCACTCTCTACTGTTCTGGTTACAAACTCCATTACCTTTCTCTCTTTCTAACTGTGGGTGATCCCTTTGAGCATGAGGTGATTCCTGACACCATTCCCTGACCATTTCTCACTTGAAATACTCACCACCACTGAATATATCTCACTGGTGTATTCCATCTGCTGTTTGAACCTTGAACTATGAAATACAGTCTTAATGAAATTAATAATCTGCCGCTGACAATCTCAGCTTCACACCTGCCGAAGCAAATCTGATTCGACCCCACACGAAACTGCCATCCGTCTGTCATTCATGTGCACGCCGATGTATATTGCTATTGTGTCTGGCAATGCCTTTATTTTGATATTCACAAACACTTTACCTCATCTGTCCATGAAACTTCTCTCGTTCTCTGTTGATTAACAAAAATCCTGCCAGCTGTTCTTATTTAAAATAATTTCCCCCATGTGAGTTCCTTCTCAAACAATGAGTGTCAAATTCAACCACGCCAATCGCGCACGCACTCTCTTTCAGTCTCTCATGAACACACACACAGCAAATCTTCCCATTCTAGACATTGTAGTAATCTGTTGCGAGTATAGTTAGCATATGATAGTAAAGTTTGCAATACTCTCTAAACTTGGCAGTTAGTGCAGTTTACTGAGCAATACACTAGCATGGTCTGTACAGCTCTCAGTGCTGGGCTGTCATCTTATGTTGTTGATGGTGTTCTGTCAAGAAGATGCAGAATTTGATGCAACAAACCATTTCAGTTGATCTAGCTATGTCGTTATTCAATGTTCTCATTCTTGTAATTTTACTCTCGAAGATCTCACTTTTCCAGCTAGTCCCACTGCCCTGTCTTTTCCCCCATATTTCCACACCATCTTTTCTGTTAGTTAACTGTCTGTTTCTGTCTTTAATGTGAATCTTTCTGTCCCTCTGTATCTCTTCCCTGGCCTTTGTTTTTGACTTCCTAGTGTATCGAGTGCTGGCATTGTGAAGCTCAGAAACAGTGAAATGGTGTGTGTCAGGCTGTTGTTCACTTCCCGGTATGTCCCACGTGTTGATCCATGGACAGGCTTGTTTCAGAAGTTATGAAACACATCCTTGTAACTTGGTATGTCCCTGAATTTGTCCCTCTCAGGTGACCTTACAGTCGAGAAAGCCCCTTAAATAAAGGACCAGGCATCTAAAGTGTGTGACACTGCCGTCACTTAAAAAAAAGATTATTTTCTCTTTTTTAAAAAAAGAGATTTTTTTTAGCCAAACTGCCTACTGAAAAGGGCTCAAGTAAATAACTTATAACGCTTTCAGGGTTTTTCATAAATGGTAGTAACAACGGCCTAGTGACTTATCCCTAACTGCCACTTTCTCTGAAACCTAGCTTGATGCTGTTTTTTTCTTGAATTGGAGAACCGTATGCGAGAATGTATGTCTGAATGTTCCTTTTTTGCCAAGGGGTGTGTTTATGGGATGTTGATATATTGGAACAGTTCATGTGTAGAAGGTATTGTATCCGTTATTCGGTTAAGATTTCTAATAGTTAAATTATTCTAAATTCCTCTTCATTTTGTATGGATATTCATTAGAAAGCTTAAGTATGTTGTGTTTTGCTTAATGGTGAGTGGTTTGACTAACAGCATCACATTTGGAACTCCCACTTCACATTTAACTTTAAAATAAGAAAGGTTTGGCATCCAAACTACCTTCTTAAAATAGTTTGAGACAGTCTGGTTGGTCTATAGCAAACTGGGGTCTCTTGTCTGGTTTTAAATCGATGACACCAAACTGGTTTAGAATTACAATCCCTACAGTATGCAAACATGCCATTCGACCCAACAAGTCCACACCGACCCTACGAGGAGTAACCTACCCAGACCCATTCCTCTACCCTATTATTACACATGAGCGGGAACATCACCCGACAGCACATCCCTGAAAACTATGAACAATTTAGCATGGTCAATTCACCTGACATGCACATCTTTGGATTGTGGGAGGAAACCAGAGAATACAGAATAAGCTAATGCAGACACTGGAGAGTATGTACCGGGAGACTATTGGGTTCAAAGGTCGTGTATGGTAGTTGTTAGTGTCTTTTGGTCCAGATGTTGAATTCGGTTGGTTTCAACAGTGTTTTGTGGATAACGATTCTTTCAGTCACTGAGAGTTTCCTGGATGTGGAAGAAGTGAAGTTGGGGGTTTTACAAAAGGTAATAAAGGCAAAGCTGTAGGAATTGACAGACAAACTGGAGTTGGGGTTGCGATTGTCTGTGTGAAAATGAGAGATAATTACAGCTATAGCCCGGCAATGACATTTGGTGGAACCGCCATCAGACTCTTTGGAAATGGCTGGAATTCAATTTCAAATGAGGCACCTTGAACATGAGAAGGAATTGGAACAGTTTCAATTATGATGAAAAGCAGAAATAGAAGAAAAGGAACTGAAGAAGAAAGAGAGAAAAGGACAGAAGAAAAGCAGAGAGTTCCAACTTAAAAAGTTAGCAATTAGCGAGGAAATTTGACAGAGAAGGCGGAGATAAAGGTAGACGGTCGGTGGGATGAGGAGGACGGTGAGATTGAACAACCCTGTAGTAGCCAATGGCCTAATGGAGTTCTGTTTAAATACACCCAGGCATTATCTAAGTTTGATGAGAAGGATGTGGAAGCCTTTTGAATTTCATTTGAGAAAGTGGCTCAACAAATGCAGTGACCAGCGACCACGTGGATTTAGTTTATCCAAACAGTGCTGGTGGGTACTTGCATCCCTATCGGAGGAGGTATCTGGCCAGTATGGGATGGTGAAGAAAGCCATCTGAAGTGCATTTGAGCTTGGGCCAGAAGCTGACAGACAGCGTTTCAGGAATCTAAAAAAGGGTCTCTGGTTAAACGCGCATTCAGTTTGAAAGGATAAAACAAAGTAATTTTGAAAGGTGGGTAAGGATATTAAAAACTGAGCAATCCAATGACACTCTTAGAACGATTCTTATTTTGAAGAAGTTCAACAATTCACTTCCTGCAGTCGTGAGAACTCGTATGGAAGAGTACAGAGTTACAATGGCAAGATTAGAAACTGAAATGGCTGATGATGATGATTGGGTTCAGGAATCAAAGTTTAGTTTCTGTGAGAGATTGAGAAGAATGCATGAGATGGTCTTAAAACATATCCCTGTGAGAGTAAGGTTTACTGGCATAGGCCAGGAGTAGCAGGTAAAGAGGTTACAGCATTAAGAGGTTCAGAAGTGTGTAATTCTTTTATGCTGAGACATGAGGAGCTATGTCATTCTGAAGGACTGTTGGAGAGACGAGATGTGCTCCATTATGTAACGTGTGATTGGAGTGTTCAGTGGAAACATCAACAGATTTATTACAACATTTCAGCATTTAATTTGCGAATAACATACATGAACCAAATGTTTTTCACTAAACGTGACACCTTAAAGGTTTTGGAGAAGTTTAGGGAGAGAAATATCAGTCTGCTTTTATTGAGCTTATTATTTCTGCCATTCAATTTGAAATCATACAGGTGACAGGGCGAGAAAACTTAAGTTTTGACACGTTTGGAGACTTGGATGAAGAAAGACAAAGGCATTCTGTGGCAGAAGTAAAATGACTGAAATCGAAACTAGTTGTGAACAATTGTATGCTCAGAGTCAATGTAATATATCTATCTATCTATCTATATATATATATATATATATCTATATCTATATATATATATATATGTTTTGCAAACTACTAACAGAGGAAGTTAGTAATGAATCCACCGTTGTATATTGATGGATTATTTTGTTAAAGGTGGAGTCATGAGGATACTAACACTGTAAAAAGGTTATTTTCTGTTGTTTTTTTTTAAAGAGAGGTTTTAAAGGCAGAGGTGCAAAACTGCTGTCTGAAAACAGTTTAAACAACTGAGAAAGCCTTTAGGTTTCATTAAAACGGTGATAACAATGGAAGGGCAGTGGCCAGCTCTCCCCGATCAGGTTTTCTCATTTTGTTTTTAGCTGCAGCAACCAGAAGCTGTTGGGGATCCCAGAAGGTTTGGAAGTTTCAATACATGAGTCCTATCTGCTTTTCTCTCTGAGATCTCTGTTGATGTTGTTCCCTCTTGGATTGGAAACTGCTGTAAGGATCTGTATTTGAATATATCTTTGTGGCAAGCGGTGTAAACCAAGAAGGAACGGTATCTTTTGTTGGTGTAAGTGTTCCAACATATAAGCTATCCCAAAATGTTCTTTTCTTTGATTGTATTTTAACAAAAGCATTTTAATAGATTATATTATATTTTGCTTAATGTCGAATGGTTTGACCATTCACAATATATCTGGAACGCACACTTCCCATCTGTATTCAAAATAAGGAAAGTTTTGTATCTAAACAGCCTTCTTAAAACATTTTGGGCGATATGGACTGGTCAACAACGCTTGTAGCCCAGGGGGATTTGATTGACTCCTGTTATTGAAAAGATGGTGGAGGAGTTGGGGAATGGTTTGCTGGAGGTTGTGCTGTAAGCTGCCTCAGACTTTCAGGGAGACCTGAGGATTTGCTGACCCAACTCGGGATGGAGCATGGGGACTGTAGTTACAATATCTGGGTCTGTAACATGATCAACAAATGGAGCAGACTCTGCAGAGAGGGAGAGTTCTGAAACCACAGAGTGAGTGTGTGTGGGGAAATGGACCTGCTGTATCAACCTCAGTTTTTCCAGGAACAGCTTCCCAAGCTTCACTTATCCCAGGAGCAGAGTGAGAGGGACACTGATTGAACAAGGAGCTGGTCACAGAGCGGTTTCACCTCCTTCAACACGACCTGCAGCTTCACACCGGGGGGAGGATGGTACTGCCAGTGGCTGTTAGGGTCACTGTTTCATTCAGCTTTTATGATCCAGAACTTTCCAGGCAGGAGTAGGTGACATGTCCATCATTTCCCAGTCTCTCAACATCAATGTCACCATTCGGTGATGGAGAGTATATATGGTGGATGAGGTATTACATTGCTTCTCTCATCTGCAAAGTACCCGTGTCAATGGGGAGAGGTAGAGGAACTGAAGGAATTATCTCTCTATTAATGTTACAGTGTGCCCATGCACAGTACATCATGTTGGTGGATATCCACTGTCCTGGCAGCAGTCACGGCCTCTTCATTCAGAAGCAGTCAGCCATTCCCATCATCATTTGGTCTCTACGTAGAAAGAAATGAAGTTATCTTGGATAAAGGCAGTCCCCTTGATGCACGTTTCAAAACACCACCCCCACCACCAATCAACCACATCAAAGTAAAACCCCCAGTACACAGCATCATTAAGTCCTGTACTCCCTCTCCATTTCAGTAACATATTGCTTTCCGTTATTCCTGTAAATGAAATGACAGGTTATATCATGTTAAATTCCACCCGCCAAACTATTATCCATTGCCTTTACCTCTCTGAATCTATTTGCAGACTCTCCACCCTCTCTTGATAATTTAATCTCTTGCTTATCACAGCGACATCATCAAACTCAGTATCTGGATATCTGTTCCATCCTTCTGATCATTGATATCAATTGTAAATTGTTGAGGTCCCCGCACTGCTCACTGTGTGACTCCACAGGTGACGTTCTTTCAAACTAGACTGCTTTATCCGGAGTGCCTGCTTCCTCTATGATACCCAATCCTCCGCAATTCCTGTGCAACACAGTCAAAGGGTTGAATAAGAACAAGAAGTATCTGTGAGGAATACAACCCCTCGAACCACCTCCGCCATTGAATACAACCATGGCTGATGTCATCGCAGCCTCTGTTCCACTTTCCTGCCATCTCTCCATGCTAAAACTCTTGTCTCTTGTTGTAGATTGCGCCACATGAAAAAATATCCACTCTACATCTACACTTTGAAATACTTTTAGCATTTTATAGACTTCAATGAAATCTCCTTTCATTCGTATAAAAACGAGAGTATAGGCCTGAACTGCTCAATTTCTCTTCATAAGACAAACACTTCAAATATGGCATCAATCAAATGAAGCTCTCCTGAATTGCCTTCAATGGAAATACCTCATTCTGCAGGACACCCAAACTGTACTCCAGTTGCAGCCTCACTAATGCCTTGCATAGCTACAGCAACACTCCCTACCTTTCTACTCTATCCTTTTATAAATAAACACTGAAATTATGCTTGCATTTCTCATTACTTGCAGTACCCGCATGCCGGTTTCTGTGATATGCAAGCAGACACCCATGTCCCTCTGCACCGAAGCACTTTGAACATTCTCTCCATGTAGATAATAATTTGTTTTTTTTATTATGCTGGCCAACTTGAATAGCCCCATATTTATTCCCTTTAATTTTCTTTGCCAAATGTTTGCCCATTCACCCAACCTATCCATATAGTTTTTAAATCTCTTGCATCATCATTCCGAAGTAATTTCCCACGATGTTAGTATTGTCTGAAAATGTGGTATCGTATTTTCTATCCAGTAAATCGAGTACAGTAACACTATGAATTACAAATGGTTGAGGCATGAGAACTGAAATCAATGGCACCTCATAAATTACATTTGCTAAAAGAAAATAACACACTTATTCCATCTGATTGCATTTTGTTGGTTCACTAATTCTTCATCCAAGCTAATAAATTACTCCTAAACCGATGCTGTCTGATCTTCCCACTTACTCTTTGGAGAAGCGACATATCCAATGCTTTCTGGAAGACCAGATATATTCCATCTCCAGGATCCCCAGTATCCACCTCGTTTGCCACATCTTTAAGTGACTAAAGCAAACTCGGTTTATCCTTTCTAAAACCATGTTGAATCCGATGGATTTAGGTTTAACTTTGCACATGTCCTCAACAATGGATTCTAATAATTGTCTTAAATTACAATAGATTATCGTTACGTTTTACTCCATAATGTATACAGTTATTATAAGTTCTTCCCCTTCGAAACCCTTTACATTTTCTTTGATTTCCTGTTTAATGGGCAAAAGGTTTTAAGAAATCTGCTCCAATTGCTGTGTAAGAGCCATGTGTGGTTGAACGGACTCATCATCCTGCTGGTGTACAAACTCAATGGGCTACGTCTTTCTGGTGTTCCCATGTTGTGGTCTCCAAGGCCAGAATGACCTCCTCGTATTGATGCTTTGGAGGTTTGGGGGATTATGGAATCTTCCTGTTGCTGTGTAACATTTTGAGGGGATGATGGGTCTTCTCATACTTCTCCATAACAGGTGGAGATACTGAACAGTCTCCTTAAGTATCTCGGAGATGGGACCGAGGGAGTGATTGGTCTTCTCTTGTTCCCATACAACAGATCCTGTACAGCAGCAGCAACACATTACCAGTCTGCTGTAAAGTTCCCACCCAGGGTAGATCTGTCTCAGCTCTCTGGGGGAGTACAGATAATTGTTGGAAGATCATTGTCTTTCTCTACTCCATCAGCATATTGGGAGATCTAGAGAAATAAAAGTTTGAAAAGATCATAAATGATGTAGCGAGATTATCTCTATCATTAATCTCCCCATAACACAGATTCCACAGACTCTAGTAAGGTGGAGCGCAAAAACAGCAAGGAGGAGCAAACATTGATGGGAGTTATATATCAAAGTGAAAGCTGCAATACAAATGCTGGACATGTTATAAAACAGAAAATGAGATATACACGTTTGAGTGTACTGCAGTAATAATGCACCGTTTAGGTAATATCTAAGCTGTGTTAACCCAGTTGAATGCCAATCCTGGGAAAAATGGATTTCATGACCACGTGTGAGATGTTTTACATGAACATTATGTCGAGCACTGAGATCGAGATCAGGTTATTTCGAAATTGGTATGATTGATCAGAAGAGCTAAATGAAAATGTTGCTGTAAATAACCTTTTGTGAACAGTGACTACAATGTATTGGTTTTCTTTTATGCTGTTTGAGTACGCGACAGTTTTTGTTGTATTTGAAGTAACCGTTATAAATCTGTGTCATGCAAGCCATGAAGGTGTGAGGAGAAAGTGGGGACGACAAATGCTGGAGATCAGAGTCAAAGAGTGTGGTGCTGGAAAACCACAGTCAGACAGCATACTAACAGCAGATAAATCGATGTTTCGGGCATATGCCCTTCATCAGGAATGAAGCGTATGGGTCAAGGGGGCTGGGAGATAAATGGGAAGGGGGTGTGACAGGGGGAGGTAGCTGGGAATGCGTTAGGTAGATGAAGTTGGGGTTGAAACTGATAGATGATGAAGGGAGACAGAACATCTCATCTACCACATCCATGAAACCCAATGTGGTCTTCTCTACATTGGCGAGACAGGAGTTCAACTTGCGAATCATTTCAGAGAACATCTCTGGGACAGCCACATTGAAAAACTCCATCGACGTGTAGCTGAGCATTTTAACTCCCCTTCCCACTCTGTCAAGGACATGAGGGTCCGAGACCTGCTCCACCGCCAGATCCGAGCCAGCAGAAGCCTGAAGGAAGAAAGCCTCATCTTCTGCCTTGGGAACCATCCAACCCAGGGGATCATAGTGGATTTCCCTATTTCCTCATTTCGCCGAATCCCACCTTATCCCACTCCAACCTTCCAAGTCAGCATCGCCCTTTTGAATGTTCCTATGTGTCCACCTTCCTTCATATCAATCTGATCCACCCTCCTCTCCGACTATCACTTTTAACCCCACCTTCACCTACCTATGAGATGAACGGAAGCAGCTTAGAAAAATGACAAGTGTTGCAGGAAGCCAGTGGACTCAGAGAAATGTAGGAGCTAGCAAAGGATGACCAAGAAACTTAGAAGAAAATCAAAAAGAGAAAAAGCGTGCAAACGAAAAAAACACATAAAGACTGCTAAAAAGCATCTGTCAATGAACAAAAATAAAAAAACAAGGTCAAATGTGGAACAGTTGATGTGCGTTCAGGATAGTTTATTGCAGAGAACAGAGAAATCAAAGGGAAAATAAACAGTTTATTTGTGTCTACCTTCATGGAAGAATGCCCAGAAATTCTTCCAGAAATACCAAGTGACCATGGGACTTGTGTAAGTAAAGTCTAAGATTATTCTTATCAATGTTGAGGTCATCTTTGAAAAGAAAGCTGGATTGAGTATTTATAAATCTGACAGACTAGATGTACTTCATTCAAGAATTTCAGAGGAAGCAGTAATAGACAAGTTGATTGCATTGCGGATTTTCACTTTATTTTCAGACACATTCCCGAAACGCATTTAGCCAATCTAGATAAGGCAAAGGTTACAAATATTATCCAACAATTTAAGAAAGGATGATGGTGGAGAGTGGTGAACTACAGACCAGTAACTTGTCATCCGCAGTCGGGTGTCTGTTGGACTCAATTACAAAGAACATACTACTAGATGTTTAGAAGGTAATAACATAACTGGGGAGTATGATAATGTCTCGATGAAAGGAAAGGCAGAAGTGGCAAACTTTTTTTTGGAATGGTTTGAAGATGATTCTTGGAGACATGAGCAATGAAGGACCAATGGATAACGTGGAGTTGAATATTCAGGACCTCTTTTGTAATAACTCACAGAGTAAGCTCATAAAAAAAAGCTAAAGAGAGAGGTATTGAGAAGAACATATGCAAATGGGAATGCCATTGGAATATAGAGGATGTAGTGAACCAGTTGCATCGACTGTTGGTGAGACTAACCTTAGAGTATTGTCCATTGTTCGGAGTGCCAATATCAGAAAGAATACACCGAATATAGAGGAACTGCAAAAGGTATCATCCAGATTAATCCCTAAAATGATTATCCAGATTAATCCCGAAAATAGCAGGATTGTCTGATGTGGAAACTCACCCTGTGATCTCGAGTTTCAAAACATGAGAAGTGGTTGCAGTGAAACTTAGAAACATAGCGGGGACTGAATAACAGAGGGACATGGAGAAGTTCACGTAGGCGAGATCTGGCAGAATCCCACAATATTCTACACGGACAAGTAGAACAGAATAATCAGCAAACAGTTAATGTCGATTAGAAACCAAAGGGGCAACCTGTGTGTCAACCTGGAGAACACTGTTGGATTGTAACATGAGACCTTCACATCTATTTTACTTGGGAGAAGGAGCAGGCAGGTGCAGAATTCAAAAAGATGGACGGGGAAGCTCTTCAACAGAGTGATGTAAAATATAAGCAGGGATTTGAGGTTTTGTTCTGTACATTTGAACCAATCTCCATGTCTGAATGAGTTGTATCACAGGCGGCTGTTGGGGTCAAGGGAGGAAAGACCCTGACTGAATATTTTAATTAGAATCTGACCATATGGGAGGTGCCAGAGAACTGGAGAACTGCTAATACGATTCCACTTCACAGTAAGGATGGGTGAGATGGACCATGCAACTATAGACGAGCGAGTATTAGATCACTGTTAAGGAAATTCCTGGAGAAAATAGGGAAGGAGAAAATTGAACTCCAATCAGAGTCTCAAGGTTTGATCAGGGATAATCATCATGACTTTATCAGAAGGAAGTCACATCTAATGGGTTTGATTGCATCAGTTTGAGGAGGTCGATTGTTTAGTTTTGTAGGAAGGCTTTTGAAATATTTCCACCTAGGAAACTGAAAAATAAAGTAAAATCTCATAATTTGAAGCAAAACTTGACAAGTTACAACAAAAACTGTCTTATTGGCAGGAGGCAGAGGGTGGTGGGAGAAGGCTGTTTGTGTGACTGGAGACCAGTGTCCCCTGGGGTACCACAGGGATCAGAGGTGTGTCCATTACTGTTTGTGTGTTTCATTAAAAAAATAGATGTGAATGTGGAGGGGGCTAGGTGGAGAGTCGGGGAGATGTGATAAGTCAGTGTATGTTTGACATAAAGATTGGCTGGGTGGTTAGCAGTGAGGAGGAACGCCTTAAGTTACAGGAAGATGCAGATGGAATGTTCAGATGGGCAGATGAACAACAGATAGAATGCAACCCTGATATATATGAGGTGATGCTCTTTGGGAGAAGGAAGCAGGCAGGGGAGGGCTCAATGAATGGCAGCACACTGGGAACCTCAGAGTGTGCTTCTCCACACATCTCTGAATGTGGCTGGACAGGGTAATGGACTAGTTAAGAATTGGACCTTGGGTGTAGCGTTTCCTAATCAGGGCGTGGATTATAAGAGTAATACAGGGCTTTGGTTCGGCCAAAATGGAGTACTGTATGTAGTTCTGGGAGCCACATTCCAGGAAGGATGTGATTGCACGAGAGGGGGTGCAGAGGTGATTCACCAGGGCGTACCGAGGGATGGAGCATATCAGCTATTGAGAGGCTGGATAAATTCGGGTTGTTTACTTTGGAACAGAGAAAGCTGAGGAGTCAGAGATTCAGAAGGATAAGATTATGAGCGACACGGACAGGGTGGATAGACAGCAACAGTTCGTTTTAGTCAGAGGGTCAAGAACAAAGGAGCACACATTTAAAGTGAAACGCTTGCGGTTCAGAGAGGATTTACACATTTTTTTCACCTAGAGAGTATTTAGGGTTCGGAGATTACTTCCTGAGAGGACAATTATCACGGATAACCTCACAATCGTAAAAATATATTGGACGAGTAATTGGAAGTGTCATAATATTCCTGGCTAAGGGTCAGCTGTAGAAAGTGGGACTAAAATAGATCGTGCTGTACTTCTGTTGGCGCAGAGTCTATGCTCCTGTGAGTGTACCGTGTGAAAGGTCAATTATTGAGCATGTTAAGACAGGAATTCATGAGTTTCTGAAGAGTATATTCACAAGCGTTATAAGAGTGAACTGTAATAGCTTGTTTAATTATGTCAATGTGAGAAATATGAAAAAAACAAGTGCAGTTTCCTTACAGTTTGGAACCAGAGAATGGAGAATGGGGAACAGGGAAATGGCAGAGCTATGAAGCTACTGCTTCAGTTCTGTCCTCACAGACCTTTCAAACAATACAAGGAAAATTAAGTCTGGTGTGGGAAAATGATAGAGTACATGGAACATAGAACATAGTAAGGGAATGGTTTAGTAGAAATTATGGGGCTGAAAGTAATATCATAGACATCACTAACATGGATTTATGAAATGGGAATTGTGTTTGAGAAACAGACTGGGAGATAAGTGAAAAAAGAAGCAATGGATGTAAAACATGTTGAATTTTAGAAAGATTTTGGTAAAGCTCCAAGCCCAGTTTGCAAAATCAAATCTTAGTGGATTTGGGCTAATGTATGGACATGTTTCTAGAATGGGACAGCTGACAGGAAACAGTGAATTTAAATAAACAAGCAATTGCCTGACATTGTCTGCAAGGTATGATCCTGTAAAAATGACTATGTCCCAAACACCCCATCACCTTCCCCGGAAATCTCCTGTCTCATCAGCAGGACGGACACAGCAGAAACGGTGGCACAGTGGGATACAGTTGGAAGGAAAATGCTCTGGGAATCCTCAACAGTGACTCCGTATCCCATGAAGTCTCAGGGCGTTAGTTTACACATGGGAAAGGAAATCTCCTGGTGATTACCATGTGCCAGCCTCTGTCAACTGATGTATCAGTACTGGTCCATGTTGAACAACACTTGGAGGAAGCACTGAGGGTTGCACAGACGCAAGATGTACTCTAGGTGGGGAATTTCAATGTCCACCTCCAAGAGTATCTCAGCTACATCATCACTAATCAAACTGGCCGGGTCTCAAAGGATATAACTGCTAGACTGGGTCTAAGGAACCAACAAGAGGAAAATACAAATTTGACCATAGCCTTACTAATCTGCCAGTTGCAGAAGTATCTATCCATGACAGTATCGCTAAGAGCGGCCACTGCATAGTCATTGTGGAGGCAAAGTCACGCCTGCACATTGAGAATAACCTCCATCATTTTGGGTGGCACTATCACGGTGCTAAATAGGGCAAACGTCGAACAGATCGAGCAGCTCAAGTCTGGGTGTCCATAAGGTGCTGTGGGTCACCAATAGCAGCAGAATTGTACTCCAGCACATCCTCATGGCCTGACATATCCTCCTCGCAACAATTACCATTAATCCAGAGGATCAACATTGGTTCAATGGAATGTGCAGGATGGCAGGAAAATGAAGTGTCAGCCTGGTGAAGCCACCAAACAGGACTAATTGTGCGCCAAACAGCATAAGCAGTAAGTGATAGACAGAGCTAAGTGATCCCATAAGCAACGGATCAGATCTAAGCTCTGCAGTCCTTCCACATCTAGTCGGGAAATGTTGGCGACAATTAAACAATTCACTGGAGGAAGAGCTTCCACAAATAACCCCTTCCACCATGATGGAAGAGCCCAACACTTTAGTGTATAAGATAAGGCTGATGCATTCGCAATAATCTTCAGTCAGAAATGCTGAGTGGATGATCCATCTCAGCCCCCTCCAGTGGTCCTCAGCGATTCAGTTACCAGTCATCAACCAATTCAAGTTGGAGATACTGGATACTCAAAGGGTCCATAATCTGATAACATTCTGGCAATAGTACCGAAAACTTGTGCTCCATAACTTGTCACTCCCCTAGCCAAACTGTTTTAATACAGTTACAACAATGGCTTTTCCTGATTATGTGGAAAATTACCCCAAGTATCTCCTGTATAGAAAAAGTAGAACAAATCCAATCGGGCCAATTACCACCCCATCAGTCTACTCTCGATCATCAGTAAAGTGGTGGAAGGAGTCAGTGCTTTTAAGCAGCACCTACTCAGCAATACCCTGGTCAATGATGCCCAGGTTGGGCTCCCCCAGTGTCACTCAGCTCCTGATCTCATTACCGTGGTTCAAACATGGACAAAAGAGCTGAATTCCAGAGGTGTGGTGAGAGTGACAGCCCTTTAAAACAAGGCTGCCTTCGACCAAGTGTGGTATCAAGGGGCCTTAGCAACACTGGAATCAATGGATATCGGGGCAAACTCCCCGCTGGTAAGAATCATACCTGACACGTAGGAAGATGGTCATGGTTGATGAAGATCAGTCAACTCAGCTCCATGTCTGTAGCAGTCCCTCGAGCAGTGAACAGAAACTTCTTCAGAGCTGCTTCATCAATGACCTTCCCTCCATGTTAAGGTCAGAAGTGGGGATGTTCGCCAGAGATTGTACAATGTTCTGCAACATTCATGGTTTCTCAGATACTGAAGCAGTCCATGTTCAAACACGACAAGATATGGACAGTATCCAGGCTGACAAGTGGCAAGTAATATTCAGCCCACACGAATGCCAGACCATGACCATCATCAATAAAATGCAATCTAACCTGCCCCTTGGCATTCAATGGTGTTACTATCACTGACTCCCCAAGTATCAATGTCCTGGTGGGTAATTATTGCTCAGAAACTCACTGGTCTCGCCACATGAACACTGTAACTATAACAGCAAGTCCAAAGCTAGGAATGCTGCGGCGAGTTACTCACATCCTGACTTCCAAAATTCTGTCCACCATCTACAATGCATAAGTCAGAAGTGTGATTGAAGACTCCCAACTTGCTTGGATGAGTGCAGCCCCAATAACACTCCAGAAGCTTTATACCATCCAGGACAAAGCAGCCAGTTTGACTGTCCCTTCATTCACAATGCTCCACCATCAACGCGCAGCAGCAGCAGTTCTTTTATTATCTACATGCTGCAATGAAATGATTCACCAAAGATCTTGAGAGAACATCTTCCCAACTCACGACCACGTCTACCTAGAAGGACAAGGGCTACAGATGTATGGAAATACCATCATCTTTAGCTTCCCCTCCAAGCCATTCACCATCCTGACTTGGAAATATATCACAGCTCCTTCACAGTCGCTGGGTCAGAATCCTGGAATTCCCTCCCTAACGGCACTGGAGGTCAACCACAGCAGGTGGATTGCAGTGTTCAACAAGACAGCTCACCACCACCTTCTCAAGGGCAACTAGGGACAGGCAATAAATGCTGGCCCAGCCAGTGACACCCAGATTCACGAAATAAATAAATAGAAATTAACACAGGAAGGTTGCTGAGGTATCACAGAGATCGGTGCTTGGGGCCCAGCTATTCACAATGTCCTTTAAACATTTGGTTGCTGGAATCAGATACAATACATCCCAGCCTGCTGACAGAACTAATGGATGTGGGATTGTGAGTGGGTGCGGAGGATGTAAAAAAGCACAAAGAAGACGAAGACAAGTGGAGTGAATGAGTAAATACGTGACAGATGGAGAACAATGTGGATAGGGTTTGTGCGAAGATTTGTAGCTCGGGTGCTTGTTGTTGTGGTTCTGTTCGCCGAGCTGGAAGTTTTTGTTGCAAACGTTTCGTCCACTGGCTAGGCGACATCATCAGTGCTGCGGAGCCTCTTGTGAAGTGCTTCTTTGATGTTTCTTCCGGTATTTATAGTGGTCTGTCCTTGCCGCTTCCGGGTGTCAGATTCAGCTGTCCGCTGTAGTGGTTGTTATATTGGGTCCAGGTCGATGTGTTTGTTGATGGAGTTTGTGGATGAATGCCATGCCTCTAGGAATTCCCTGGCTGTTCTCTGTCTGGCTTGCCCTATGATTGTAGTGTTTTCCCAGTCGAATTCATGTTGCTTGTTGTCTGAGTGTGTGGCTACTAGGGATAGCTGGTCGTGTCGTTTTGTGGCTAGTTGATGTTCATGTATGCGGATTGTTAGCTGTCTTCCTGTTTGTCCTACATAGTGTTTTGTGCAGTCCTTGTATGGTATTGTGTAAACTACATTAGTTGTGCTCCATCAACAAACACATCGACCTGGACCCAAGATACCAACCACTACAGCGGACAGCTGAAACTAACACCCGGAAGCGGCAAGGACAGACCACTATAAATACCGGAAGAAACAACAAAGAACCGCTTCACAGGAGGCTCCAGAGCACTGAAGTTGTCGCCTAGCCAGGGGACGAAACGTTTGCAACAAAAACTTCCAGCTCGGCGAACAGAACCACAACAATGTGGATAGAGATGACAGTGTAACCTTTGGTGGAAATGATAAACTGGAATCCAACAATTTGAAAAGGATTGGTTGAAACATGTTGATTTACAAATGGACATATGCTCCTTTTTGTTGTTTCCTTCTGCATCACCCTCTGAGGTCCCTGCAGCGCAGTGAGTTCTATAACCAGAAGTCAATACTGGGCATGGCATTGACACGCTAACCAGTGTACACAGACCCACCAAGTGGGGAGCTATAACACGGAAAAGGATCTGCATATCCTTGTACATATGTCCCTGAAAGCAATATTGCAGAATCAGAAAGCAGTAAAGACGATAAATGGTGTGTTGACCTTCATTTCAGGGGGATGTGAGTCCAGGAAAAAGGGTGTCTTACTGCAGCTTTACAGGCCATTGGAGACATCCCATCTCGAGTACTGTGCAATATTGTGTGCAGGCTTGGTCTCCTTACCTAGTAAAGGACAAACCTGACATTGAGGGAGAGCAGTGAAGGATGACCAGACTGGTCTCTGGGATGACGGGCTTATTGTGAGAGCAGAGTTTGGGGTGACTGGGCCAATATTCCATGGGGTTTAGGAAAATGAGTGGAGATCTCAGTGAAATATACAAAACTCTGACAGGGTGAGACAGATTAAAAGCAGGCATGATATTCCCCTGGCTGGGATGACTAAAACAAGGAATCACAGTATGAGGTAAGGCAGGTCACTCTGCAATGAGATGAGAATAAATGTCTGCACTCACAGACTGGTGAACATGGGGAATACACTCGCACCTGAAAACCAAGACACTGATTATAAATAAGGATTCAGAGACAGTAAAGGGATGGTTGGAGAGCAGGAGTACGGTGTGGAAATGAAGGGCCAACCATCATTACATGGAATTGGTGAGCAAACTCAATGGACCAAACGTACTACTGTATTTCCTATTTTATAACTTCCAAAGGTTACTCACATTAACGGATATGTATATCATCTGGGGTAAGTGCATTGAGGAGATTTTTTCCATGAACTAGAATGGAGAGTCTCAATATGCTGGATGAACTATTCCTTTCCCGCTGTTTCTGTTCAGTCTGTGGGAAAGCTCGGTAAATGTTACCACAAGCTCTCAGTTGTTAAGAAGGAGGTCTCTGCAGGGTCGACAGGACTGTGTTCCCATTCCCTTTTCTGACACTGATGCTGAGTCCGGATGTTCTGTCCGGTTTCATCCTTTCAGACCTTGGAGCAGTTTGATACAAGTGAGTGCCCTTGCTTGCCCGTTTCAGAGACAATTGAGATTTTTATCACATGTCAGGGTCTTTGGAGTCAGTTTTAGGCCAGCCCAGGAAATTATGGGAGATTCAGTTCCTAAAAGTACATTGAAGAAGGAAGTTCTGTTTACAATCGTTATTGGCTTCAAGGTCACTGTTACTGACACCAGATTTTAGATCTCGATATTTTATTAATTGTCTTTAACTTCCACCGGCTGCCAGACCATTAGCCTGGTCTGCATTATTAATTCAGTGACATTTCCACAACAATACCATCTCCACATGGGGACTTGTCGGAAATCACACTGAGCTGTTTATTTCTGTGCTGCTTGACAGCTCTGTCAAAAAGAACTCCCACCAATTTGACCGTCGTGATGGGACTGAGGGGGTGGTAAATGATCAGATTGTAATTATTCCCGTTTTAGGGGACAGAACTTAGTTGAGTAATTTTCCACATTGCCAGGGAGATGTCAGAGTTGGAGTTGGAATGAAACAGCTTCCCCAGCGACACGGCTTGTTGTGCAACACAAGTCTTCAGTCCTATTGCAGGAATTGTGTCCGGGCCCATTGCCTGTGTTATATCTACTGTGTTCAGTTGTGTCTTCATGTCACGTGCAGCGAATCAAATTAGTTGACGACAGGCATCTGTGATTTTGTGAGCATCATGGCGAGAGTGAGGATTATCATCGACTCAACACTTCTCACAGAGTATGGTGCCGATAAAACATCCTTCTCTTTTACACTGATGTGCAGGTCTGCTCCATTATTTAGGATGGGGATGTTTGTGGAGCCCTCTCCTACAGCTATTTGTTTAATCGTCCATCACCATTTATAACTGAATGCGACAGGACTGCAGAGCTTCAATCTGATCTGTTGGTCAAGTCTGGTAGCTTTAATGAGTTAGCATCAGGTTAAAGTTCGTGTGGTTCTGACTCTGACATGTTCACCCACACTCGTCACTGAGGCATAGATGGTGTTGATGGTAATGACAGACTGAAGTGTTATCCTGACAAAAAGTTACAGGTTGTGGTTGAATGCATGTCTGCTTCTCCCGCTGCTGTGGTCTACAGCATTACATGAATACGCAGTTTGGAGCTGCAATATCTGCAATGCAATTCTGCTGTCAGTTCCCCAATTCTCACTGAGACGCATTCACTCATCAGCCCTGTACTCAGTGACCTAACCTGGTTTCTGATGTGGAAATACTTCAATTTTCAAACTCTCATTCTGCTGAGGGTCTGTCTCCCCGGGTCTTGCTCCCAATCTGACACATTCTGCAAAAGTACTTAACTGATCTTAATTCAAATGTTTAATTCACCTGAATCTTTTTCCGTGAGAAATACCATCTTCTGTGTTTAAAGTGATTGTTTTCCCTCTGTTTCTTTCCCTGACCGTAATTAAGAGCTCTGTAGTGTCAGTGATACCAGAGTTATGTAGTTTCAGAGCCAATGAATTCTCTGGATTCCCAATCATCTTCACCACATTGTATATTTTCTCCTTTGGTTTGATGCCTTATCGCTCATGGCTGCCTTGTTCTCCCATGAGTATGTTTCAAGTTCTTGGGGTTGGATTTCTGGTATTATCTTCCGAATTATCCCCAGAATCTCCTCCCACTGCTGCTCCATGGTCTTTCCTGCTCAGCTCCCCTTCCAATTAACTCTGACCAGCGACGCCCGCATGTCTTTGTAGTTACATTGCCTAATTATAACCAAATTACATCTTGAAGAGATGAAAACTGAAAGAAGGAGTTTTGAGAGATGGGACACGAAGAATAATTGGTGGGATTATTAACCAGATACAAAGGGAGAATTAGAGAGAGGATATAGATATAGAGATGTGGAAAATGAGAAAACTACATTATCAAAAGAAGTAGATGAACATCCCCCAATAGTTTGGCAATGTCTGTGTGCTGTGGTCCTTTATACAGTGCACGTACAACAGAGTAATATGTTCAAATGCAGAGTCTGATGCCAGAATATTTATCTCCAATAATGTGACTAACACTGGCTTTGGAAAGAACCCAGCAGGCCAATATATTGAACTCTCAGTAGAAAGGGAATTAACTGAAATAAGTTGGGGCACCAGAATCAAGAATTTGGAGCACACATCCTGGTAAGAATGAGAGATTAGAGTTGGGAATCCCAGAAAAGGAGGGAAGGTTGAGAGGATCAAATCATGTTTTAATATTATATCAATTTTATACATCATATGCGACTTATCTGCACACACACATTGATTATACAGTGTATATAAAATCTTTTTTCCACCAATGAAGCTGTCCTGTTGTTGTGTTACGAGGATACATGAACACCAAGTAGTCACCAAAAGACATGACGCACTATCACTATGTTCCATAAATACAGACAAAGAAGGGCACCACTTTGACTGGGACAAAGCACACACACATACTAAGACACGCAAGGACCTTCTTAGAGGCATGGCATTCTAACCAGAAGTCCATCAATAAACTCATCAATTTAGATTCTGTCTACATTCTCTTGTTAAAATAATCGGAAATGACATCACCCACTTTAAGAAACCAAGATCTATAAATAGAGAGGCGGGACATACCACCAGCAATTCAGCAGATACTCTCACTGAGATGTCACCTAGTCATGGTGACGAAACTTCTGAAAACATACCTTCAAGCTCAGCGAATAACTTACATACATATAAATTGTTATTTTTTGTTTATTAGTGAAATTTAGGAGATCTCTGTCGCTCACGTTTTGACAGATTGTGATGTGAGATGAGCTTTTCTGGGTGTGTGGTTTTAATTAACAGAGAGGTTCAACATTGATGTCATAACAGTTTAGGACCTTGCCGTATGAAACTTGGACCGACTTGAACAGATTGGAGATACAACAGGTCCCAGCAAATTCCAACTCATTGCAATTAGTGACTTTGAGATTCAAATAAAACCAGTGGGAAAATTCGTTTAATTTTGTTACTTGTGGTTGTTGAAACGAAAAGTGAGGGAAATGGCTTTTAACATTACTAGAGAAGTTCCCAAATTTTCCAAGGAAATTTAGAAAGACAGAAGAAGAACATTTTTTTTAGAATTAGCCAATTGGGTTTAACCAGGTAGAAAAGGGAAGCTGAAATTGTAATGGAATTGGTCAAGCACTTTGATGTATCAGAGAAATAGGCAACTGCAGTAGAGTTATAAAAACTTAAATTCCAAATTTGGCAACTGGAGGTAGAAGATAACTAAAGGGACGGAAACAGAGAGACAAAAGAAAAAGAGAAGAGAAAGAAAGAGAGAGGGGATTTGAAATTCAGAAGTTGGGAATTAGGTAAGAAAGTTAAATTAACAGGATGGAGATGAAGGGAGAACGTAGGGATATATACAACTAGGTTAGTAACTTGTCATATTTCGGTGAGAAAAATGTCTAAACGTTTTTTATTTCATTTGAGAAAAATGACTCGGCAGATGACGTGTCCAGTGAACTTGTGGGTAATGCTAGTTCAGACTAATCTGATGGGCACAGCTGGTGAGGTATGTGCAGCGCTGTCAGATTAGGGATCAAGACATTATGAAGATGTCAAAATGGCTATTTTAGTTCGTTATGAATTGGCACTAGATGCATATAGACAGAAGTTCAGAAAAATAGAGACGGAACCAGGTCAGACTTACATTGAGTTTGAAAGAACTAACTACAGTCATTTTGATAGGTAGGTAATGGCCTTAAAAATGGATAAGACCTATGAGACTTGAAGGAAGATTAATCAGCTGGAGAAGTTGAAAGACTCATTTCCAGAGATAGTAAGAATTCATGTGAATGAATAGGAAGTTCACGGAGTGAGAAGCGCGGCAGAAATGGCAGGTAAATATGCATTGTGGCATGTGATGAAATTTAGCTTCTGGCAGGAATTTCATCCTATGAGGGATAGAAATTGGGAGAAGGGAAGATCACACATTACAAAGCGAACAGTAGCTCTTAATAGTTTACCACAGGTGAAGAAAGAAGCCCAAGGGGGTTGAAAGGTGGTGAAAGGCCTCAGGTGCTCTCACTGTAAGGGAGTGGAACACATAATATTACAGTGCCGATGGTTTAAGAAGGGCACAGGGAAAAACTTGTTTTCAATGCAGTAAGCTGGGACATACCGTGCTGGGCGTTAAATAAGACACTTTGGGGAAAATTGCGGTAGAAGAAGTTAAGCCCAGTGGCATTAGTGAAACTGTTAAAGGATACCCCAAGTGCAGCCGGGGAACTGCAGGAAATTGCACAGCCTAGGCAAGGGCTGGATATGGAGGCAGTGCCTGATCTCTGTAAAGAATTCGCCTCTGTGGATAAAGTTTACTCAGAAAGAACAGGGGGAGAAGGACAAGAAATTATAATTTTGTGAGATAAGGGATCTACTCAGTCTCTAATAGTTGAGATGTGAGGCTCCGGAAAAGCACAACAGATCAGGCAACATCCGAACAGCAGGACAATCGAATATCAGGCAGAAACCCATCGTCAGGTACGTGGTGGGGGGACAAGGGGGCTGAAAGATATACACGAGGATAGTAGCTGGACTGGTGGGAGAGTCACTGGGAAAGCAATAAGAAGATGTAGGTAGGAGTGATAGTGATATGTCGGAGAGGAGGGTGGAGTCGATAGGTGGAAAGGAAGATGGACAGTTAGGGCAGTTCAAGAGGGCAGTGCTAGGTTGAACGGTTGGATCTGGGTGGATTGGTGGAGGGGAGATTTAGAATTTGGTGAAGTCAACGTTGATGCTGTACAGTTTGATGGTTCCAACTGTCCTACCACCGATTGGTGCCCTGTCACCCTCCTCTCCGCCCTATCACCATCATACCCCACCTGCATCTACCAATTGCCTTCCAAGCTCCCTTTCCCCCAGCACCACCCCCACCCTCCCATTTATTTCTCAATCTCCTTCCCCCTCCCTTACGCCCCACTTTCCTGATGAAGGACGTATGCCTGAAACGTCAACGCTCCTGCCCCTCGGATGCTGCCGACGTGCTGTGCTTTTCCAGCCCCACACTTTTCAACTCTCATCTCCGACATCTGCAGCCCTCACTTTCTCTCACCCTCTAACAATAAGAGATGAAAGTTTTTTTCACTCTTTCTGGCATGTTAATCAAGAACGTGATAATGTGTGGAATGGGGACAGAAATTAAGCATTCCCTTGTGTAACATCAGGTTGGAGTGCCAAATCAAGATTAGGGAAGTAACAGTGACAGTGAGTAACAGAGTGTCAGTTCTAGGAATAGAGTTTGTTCTTGGGAACGATTTAGCAGGAGGCGAGGTGGGAGAGGCACTCGTTGTGGTGGAGAAGCCAAAGAAAGATGAGGAAATTAGTGAGTTAAAAGAAAATTATCCAGGATTTTTTCCAGACTGTGTTGTAACAAGATCCCACTGTCAAAAGATCCCACTGTCATAAGTTACAGCAGGAAGGAAAAACGAACGAAAAAGACAAATGAGTTGATGCTCAGTGAACTGACACCCTGTTTGATGTGACGGTGCAGGAAAAACCTGAACAGGCAGAGGTGTTCCGTCCTGAAAGGCTAATGGACGTACAACAGAGATATATACACACACATACACATGCACACACAAAGAAAAGGAATCAGAATATATTGTTGAACGTTATTAACTTAAACACATAATCATAAAATTAAAATGGAGACCCCGATAGGTTACTGCAGAAGGGAAATGGGCCGAAGTGCACCAGATTGTGTTAGCAGTAACGTACAGTGTTAGGGGTCGCACATAAACTAACTGCAGGTCGTCACCTAGGTGTACAGAAGACTCAGGCTAAGATACAGAAGCATTTCTAGTGGCCTGGAATGCACAAGGATGTGGTTAATCTTTGTTGTTCGTGACATACATACCAAATGGTAGGTAAGCAACAGGCAGTAATAAAACCAGCACCTTTGTTGCCAATTCCTGCATTAGAAGAACCTTGCACGTGGGGTTATGATTAATTGTGTTGCTCCCCTTTCTAAAGTAAAAGTGGAAACCAATATTTGCTGACCATAATGGATGTGTCTCCCAGATTTCCAGAGGCAATTCCATTATTGGAGTGTTAAGGTAAAACGGGAGGTGGAGGGATTGGTAGCTTTCTTTACTCGCTGAACCGCCCAGAAAGATTCAGTCAGACCAAGGGTCTCATTCTACCCCTCAGCTGTTTTAGGAAGTCATGGGTAGCTTAGGCATACAGCACTTCAAATCAAGGGCATCCCATCCTGAATCCCAGGGAGCATTGAAAAGTTAGCATCAGAGACTGAGGACTATGTTAACAGCGTACTGTCAGGATCACCCGAATGGTTGGAATGGTTGGCCCCATTAAATTGTTTGCCAGTAGAGATGCCCAAAATAAATCTACTCACTTTACTTCTTTTGATTTAATATTTGTACATGAAGTGAGAGGTCCTCAGAAATTAATTAACTATAAATTGACAGGACCAAAGTCGGAAATCTCACACTTGGATTATGTATCTCAGGTGAGGGAGAGATTGGATGGAGTAGGTGAGTTAGCTAAACAGCACCTGAAGAGGACACAGCATGGAGTGAAGCAGATGGCAGATAAAACCCTGAAACCTTGACGATTTCCCATGGGGCTAACGTATTAGTATCACCACCAGTGGTAAGAAATCCATTCAAAGCCAGGTTTAGTGGCCCCTTTCAAATTAAAAAAAAAGTGTGAAGTCAGTTAAACTACCTGGAAAAGACACCGGAGATGACAAAAGAAAACTTTATCGAGTATTTCATCTGGATGAATAATGCACCAGCCACATTTAACACTCAAGAACAGAGGTGTGGCCAGATGAACAAATTGTGCAGCTTGTCTGTATGATGTAGTGATCTTTAGCAAGTGATTGAAAGCTCACATGTTCAAGTTGCCAGAGCATGTTGAACGATTACAAGACGCAAACTTGGTAATAAACTTAAAGAAAAATGAATTCGCGAAGGCAGAGGTGACGTTCTTCGGACATTACATTGGATCCATGGAAGGTTGGCTCATGGAACACAAAGACGAAGGGCTTTGAGGAATTTCCACGACCATCCTCGAAGAAAGAGGTGCTTCAGTTTTTGGAACTGAGTGGATTCTATTGAAAGATTATTTAAAACTTCAGCAGCGTCTTGGCACCACTGATGGATTGACTTAAGAAGAACACAGAATTGTGGTAGACACAAAAATGCCAGGACACATTTGAGAATTTTAAAGCAGGATTAATCACTACACCAGTTTTAGCTACACCAAATATTTTGAAACCCTTTGAAAATGGTTTTTGATGCTCGGGATATAGGGGTCAGAGATGTATTGATACAGAAAGAAGATGATGGAATTGAATGGCTAATCGGTTACTTGTCGAAAAAACTCAATATCCACCAGAAGAAAAATAGAAAATCTCCATTATTGAACAAGAATGATTAAGTTCCACACTGGCCTGACAATATTTTAATGTGTATATGACAAACAAATTGTCAGAGATGGTTGTGCACAACGACAAATCTCTCGCATTTTTTGGAATATTTAAAGATCAGAATAAGAGACTATTTAATTGGAGTCTTACCTTACCGACTTAAAACTTACAAAATGTACATGCTGTGTCTTCTACAATGTGATAGCAGATGCATTTTCGCGAATTTAAAGGAAAAAATGTAGATAAGATTTGACTTATTCCAGTGTTGTATTGGTGTGCAGAATTAATATGAATGATATAACTGAGATTAATACTTTTGGATTTCATAAAATTGGGATTAAGAGTTAGAGGGAAACAAATGTAGCCATCTTTTCATTCTGCTAGTTCATTTTATTTTCTGAAGCGTGGAGATGTTATGCAGACAAAAACATGTATGGACACTTTAAGACAGATCGGGTTTTGCTGAATAGAAATTAAAGCCACAGATGCCAGCTGAAGGTCACACTGTTCCACATGTCACCATTAGCTGAGAAATGGATTCCTGAGTTTTGGTTGCTCTTTTGACAGCCATTCAAATGTAACTAAACAATTTAAATAACGCTCAGGATACCAGATGCCAACAGAAATTGAATATTATTGTTTGGACACCTGGACAGCAATCAAATTATGAGAATTATTGTATCATGGAGAGTATATAAACCCAGCATGTTGAACACTGGAGGGAGAGCTGCTGCCATCCAACAGAAGAGCAACTGCTGTGGACCAGGAGTGCGAACTGGCTATCTCAAACACTCTCTATCAAAGATACATATTCATGCAAACCTATTTGCAACAAAAAAAGACCCAGGGAGATCAGCAGCTGAAAGAGTGAAGACAGCGGGGAAGATAAAGACTGTATGGTCTTGAGATTGTAATGTTTAATATGTGGGTTCTTGGAATAGCATATTTTTACAGAGTTGGAGTCAGATAGGAAGTAAATAAGAAAAGAGGGACTTGTATTTTTGAATAGCTGTTGTTTAGTGTTCACTATTAAGGTGCAGAAACTAACTTGTTAATTTTTGTTTAAAAGGAGGTCTGTGTCACTCATATTTTAACAGATTACGAGTTGAGGCGAGCTTTTCTGGGTGTTTGGTTTTAATTAACAGAGGGCTTCGACTCCACCTTGTAAATGTCCATCCACGCTAACCCCATTTCCCTGCAGTTGGCCCATATCCTTCCAGTCCTTTCCTATCCACATATTTATCCAAATGCTTTTGAAATGTTGTTAATGTACCCCCTTAACCACATCTGCTGGCAGCTCACCCACGTACCAGCCTCTGTGTAAAGAAGTGGCCCCTTAGGTTCCCTTTTATTCCTTCTCCTTTAACCTAAAACTGATCCTCTCGCGTCCTCGATTCTCTACACCTTGGAAAAAGACTGAGACAATTAACCCTATCCATGACCCTGGTGATCTTATACAGCTCTATGAGGACTCCCTCAGTCTCCTACACGCTAAAGAAAATGCCCTAGCTTGTCCAATCTCTACCTATAACTCAGATCATTGGGTCCTGGCAACATCTTTGTAAATTTCTTCTGCACTCTTTCTAATTTAATAACATCCTCCCTATAACAAGGGTACAAAACTGAACACAATACTCCAAGTGTGGCCTTACCAAAGTCCTGTGTAACTGCAACATAAATTCCCATCTTCTATACTCAATGTCCTGCCTGATGAAGGCCAGTGTGCCAAATGCCTTCTTCACTGCCCTGTCTACCTGTGACTCCACTCTCAGGGAACCGTGCACCTGAGCGCCAAGGTCTCTCCGCCCACTGCACCCCTTAAGGCCTTCCCATTCACCATGAAACTCCTACCTTGATTTGAATTTCCAAAATGCAAGACCTCACGCTTCTATATTAAATTCCATTTCTCGGCCCATGTAAGGTCCTGCTGCAATTTCTGATAATATTCCTCACTGATCATGCTCCCACTTACTTTAGTGTCATCTGCAAACTTATTAATCATATCTTGTACATTCTCAACCAAATCATAGATACCAAACAGCAATGGATCAAGCCTGAAGTCTGACAAACATCCTTCCACTAAACCCTCTGCTTCCTACCATCAAGCCAACTGTGCATCCAATTGGGCAGTTCCCACGCACTCTACGTGATGTAACATTCCTGAGCAGCCTGCCATGTGGAAACTTATCAAACCTCATCAAACGTCCTGGTAACTTCATCAAAGGACTCTAAGAAATTTGGGAAGCATGATCTCCCAAACACAAGTCTATGCTGACTGCTCTGAATCAAAACCTGTGCAAGGAATGGGTGCAATCAATGGCATGCTGTCCTTCATTGTAAGATGTTTCGAGTACATAAGTAAAGCCATCTTTCAGCTGTTGTAGAACCTTGCTCAAGAGCATTTGGGGCATTCTGTACAGATTTGATCTCCTTTGTAAGGAATGAATCCCGTACCAGAGACACGGGTGATGGTAACATGAGGATAGAGTGTTTAATCTATAGAGCTGTGAGAGACAAAGAAGTGGTGACGCTGAAACACGAGGAGTGGCAGCAGTCTCTTATTTCCAAAACAGACATTGACAGGGAGAGAAATTCCATACTTTACCAAGGATTTGTTGGTTTGATTTATTGTCATGTGTACCTCAGTACAGGGAAACATTTTATTTATGAGCAGTGGAGGAAGACCATAGTAAACATAGCCAGACAGATCAGAGGGTGGAAATAGACTTGGACAGAGTAAGGCATACAGGTTACACTGAACAGGACATGCACTGGACAAGATCAACATGAACAAAATCAGCATTATTTGAACTTACAGAGTCCATTCATCAGTCCAGAGTGACTTTCCTAATAGTTTATATGCCTAAATTAACTCTCCCCACGTTATTGGGCAGTCAGGGTGTGAACCCGTACTGAATGCCATGTTGTCCACAATCCCCAACAGCAGCCACAATACCTTCCATCTGAAACAGGTAGCCATTCCCACCAGCTTCCACCCTGCATAGAGAACACCAGGCTGGCTTCTCGGAGATGGAAGGTGCCTTCTTGTGACTTCACACAAGACATATGGCTTCCCTCCTCACCACTAGAAAACCGTGTTAAAGTCCCACGTGTGTATCATGACAGACGGAGCTAAGAGGAACAACGTGGAGCAGTCTGTCTGTGCAGCCTCTGCTCCACTTGTTCATCATGTTAGAGCATCAGTTAGGAGACAGCGAGGACTGTTGATGCTGAAGATCAGAGTAGACAGTGGTTTGCTGGAAAATCACAGCAGGAGAATCGAAGTTTCGAGCATAAGCCTTTCATCAGGAATCAGCATCAATTACCTCATTCTGCCCCTGTGTAAGTGCATTGAGGTGGGAATGGCCTCCTACTGTTCCTGCGTAAGTGGCTCAATGGACTGACAGGCTTCTTCCTCGTCCAATTGGACAGGGCCAAGGGCCAGATTGGGTTCCCCCTGTATCCTGTATGACAGCTCGATGTGCTGACTAGTGTGATGATGCTGTAGCTTTAAGACGTTATTTTGTTCTGGTTTCTTTTCAGAAAGATATTGAATGATCGTTCCCAAGCTGGCTAGTTCAAACCAATTGAGTAAACAACTAGTGAAGCCTTAGGTTTATTTTAATGCAGATGGAATGGGTGTGGTCAGCTCTCACAGATTAGGATTTCTAGGTTTTGGTTTCTCAAAAACTATTGGGGTCTCCACCGAGTTGAAAACTTTAGTGAATGTCTCCTGGTAGCTACTCTCTATGGATTTTCTCTTGGTGCTGTTTTTAAATCCTGAATTCGGAGAAATATTTGTGTCAGTCAGTATCTGAATATTCCTTTTTGCCAAGGGCTGTGTTCATGTGATTTTCCAGTATTGGAACAGTTCATTTGTATTATTTCCTAGATCTCTTATTCTGTTAACTTGTCCAATATAATTACATTATTCTAAATTCTTCTTTCTTTGGTTTTATTTCATCTATCGTGTGTAAGCAAATGATGTTTTGCTTCACACCGAGTTGTTTGACCAGTCACACTGTATCTGGAACAGACACTTTACACTTTCTTTAAAATAAGAAAACATTAGTGTCTAGGCTACCGCCTTCAAATATTGTCGAGGGGCTCTGGTGTGGCCCATCACACTAGACTCATTCTCTTCCTGAGTAATCGGCTGGGGGCACTGAATGGGCTGTCCTGTTCTTCTCCAATAGTGTCAATGGGCTGAACGACTTCCACATATTCCTGTGAAACCAGTGTGAGGTGCGGAATGATCTCTTATTTTACTGTGGTAATATGCAGTGTCAGACAGTCCTTTGTATGAATGTTATGGACTCTTTAAAAGCACAAGCCTCAATGGAGTCTGGTCTTGCTGCACATGGACACAGGCCAGTTCAGGAGCTGACGGGGGTGTCAAATTATTCTGAACATTGTGGAATCATCAGTGACCATCCCCACTTCGGATCTTATGGTGAGGAGGGTGAGTTTGGAGAGACATTGATGAAGCAGCTGACGATGTTTGTGAAGAGGAAGCTACCCTGAGGATCTCCCACAGAGCTGATCCAGGACTGAGATGATGAACATCTTCCTTTGTGCCATGTCTGATTCCAAACACTGGAGAGTTTTCTCTGATTCCCATTAAGTTCAGATTTGTTAAGCTCCTTGATGTCAACAGAAGTCAACAGAAGCCTTGATATTAGGGTCAGTCATTATTACCTGACCCCTTGTGTCAACCTCTTTTGGTCATATCAATAGATCATGATATAGGAGCAGCAAGGGTTTTCTTCAAACAGGTGGCATTGAATGTCAGGATTTCTCTTCTCAAGAGTGTTCGGGGAGCCAGATGACTGAAAGTATTTGAAGAGGAGGTAGGTGGATATAGACCTGTCAGAGAGTTGAGGGCGATGAAGAATTGGGTATGAAAGAGGATTTGAGACGAAGAGCAGATCAGTCATGATCTTAGTGAAGGCCAAGGCAGGTTTGAGGAGTGATTGGCCTGCCCCTGTGTCTGATCTTCTCAGATTGTGTTATTAGAAGGTTAGTGGGTATAATTTTCATGAATGTTCTGTTACTCAATGTTACCGTCAGAGAGACCAGAGGATTTTGTGAGCCATCGCTGGGTGAGGTATGGGGGCTGTATTCATAGTGAATTTGGGTCTACAACATGACCAACAAATGGAGCACAAGTTTCAGAAAGGGGAAGCTCTGTGAAGAGAGATGAGGGGCCTCTTTCCTACCCAGGCTGGGTTTTGCAATTACATTTCTCAAATCACCTCATAGGGTGTGGGACAGTATTGAAGGGCCGAATGATCTCCGCTGTTTCTGTGAACCAGGTTATAGAAGTAAGTAGTCTCTAAATGCTCCTGCCTAACAGGTTTAATGGGCTGAATGGAACACAGGAACATGGGATTGAGGGACAGGAGTGAGTCATTAGATACGTTGAATCTTCTCCACCAGGCACTGAGATTGTGGCTGATCAGGTTGGGGTCTCAGCCCCACTTTCCTGTCTGTGTCCCATTATCCATGACTCAGTTCTCTGTCAAATATTTCACTAACACAACTTTCAATCAATATGAACATGGGGGCATGATAAACTTCCAGTGAAGAAGATTCTGATTTGAACGGTACTTCCAGAATTTTTCGTCATCCGTCTTATAAAATCAGTCATGCAGAGTAGAAACAGACCCGTTAATCCAATCTGTTCACGCCGATCAGATATCAAATCTGATCCAGTCCCATTTGCCAGCATTTCCCCAATATCCCTCCTCTTTCAGATACTTTTTAAATGTGCGATTGCAACCGCCTTCACCACTTCCTCTGACAGCACTTTATGTACACACACCACTCTGTGTGAAACATTTACCTTCAGGTCCTTTCTAAATCATTCGCCCTCTCCCCTTCAACCTATGCTCTGCTGTTCAGATCTCCCCGACACTGGGGAGAAGAACATGGCTGTTCAGAATATCCATGCCCCTGATGATTTTATAAACCTCTATAATGTCACCCTTCAGCCTCTGACACTCCGGGGGATACACCTCAAAATAATCAACCTCTCCCTAAAGCTCAAACCTCCAGTCCTGGGACATCCGTGTAAATCTTTTCTGGAGAAAACTGAGTTGTACGCAGTATTCTTAAAGTGGCCTCACGAACATCCTGAACAGATGCAACATGCCACCACAACTCCGATACTCAATGCTTTGACTGATTAAGGCAAATGTGTAAAATGTGTTCTGTGCTGCACTGTCTGCATTCGACTCCACTTTCAAAGAACAATGTACCTGCAGCCCTATGTCCATTTGTTTCACAACACTCACCAGGCCCTTATCATTAAGTGTACAATTTCTGCTCACAAGCCTCCAGTCTGAAAAATAACCCTCTTCCTTCAAGCCAATTGTGAGTAGCTTCTTCTGTATCCCATGTGACCGAACCTTACTAATCTGCGTACCAATTGGAATGTTATGAACACCTTGCTGAGGTCCATATTGACAATGACTACTAAACTGGCCTCATCAATCTTCTTTCTCACCTCTTCATAAAATTCAACCAAATTAATGAGGCATGCTTTCCCATGCAGAAAGCCACGTTGATGACCCCGATCAGCCCTTACCTTCCCTCAGAATCCCCTCCAACAACTTACCCATCACCGACATCAGGCTCACCGGTCGCATTTCTTGTCCCACTCTCCCACTGCTCACAACAATGTTAAATGTAACCAGGTCGGTGATATGGCCGATGATATTGGTCTCAGACTGGGTCAGGGTCAGTTTTAGGAACAAGTCAGGCTAGTTTACTTAATCTGCTCAAATAGCACGTTTATGATCCAGAGCAATGTTGCTCAAACTATGATGGAATGCTGAATGGCAAACTGCTTGGGTATTGCAAATGAAGAATCGATTTTTCCCGTTCCAAAAACACTGACACACACACACACAAATAAACAAAATCCCTGCAATTTCATGTTGAAAGAACCTTGTCCAAATATTAGTGCAACTAATGACAAAGGGAAAAATTGAGAGATTGTCCAAAATGTTATTCTGCTTATGAAGATATTGTACTCACACAGCTGCTAGCAATGGGATTTTTTTCCTGAGAGAGTTGGATTTGGCTGAATTCCCTTTGCATTAGGCGGGCAGGAGGTTCCAGGGTAGCACAGTGGCTCAGTAGTTCGCACTGTTGCCTTACAGTATCAGGGACATAAGTTCAATTCCAGTCTCAGGCGACTATCTGCGTGGGGTTTGCATCTTCTCCCATTGTCTGCGTGAGCTTCTGATGGGTGCTCCCGCTTCCTCCCACAGCCCAAAGCTGTATAGTTCAAGTGGATTGGTCAAATAGTCCATAGTGTTCAGCGATGTCTACTTTAGTTGCATTAGTCAGTGGTGACTGTAAGGCCATGGGAAGGTTATTCTTTGGAAGGTTAGTATGGACTTGTTGGGCCGAAGGGCTTATTTCCACACTGCTGGGATTCTATATAAATATGAATGGTAACGATGACAGTAGAGTTTTGTTTTAGCACGCACATCTTACTGTGATGAGGAGTAATGAAGGAGAGAGAGAGAGTGCAATAGGCCGTTTCTTCTCGGGCAGATAACATTTTCTCCCTCTCTGAGGTGAATCACACAATAATGTCATCCTCTCCCAAACTGGAACATGTGAGGTCTCCTTGTACATTGTCCAAACTATGTCTCCAATCACATTCCCTGTTCCATGTCGGAGCATCATTGCTGCTGTCATACACAGAGCCATACCCTGAGCAGAAAATGGTCTCGGTGATTTGAAGATATGTTTATCAGGCCCTGCGTCATTAAAAAATAAACTGTTTAATGTATTCAGAATAAATATAACATAGAACAGTACAGCACAGAACAGACCATTCAGCCCACGATGTTTTGCCGACCACTGATCCTCATGTACGCACCCACAAATTTCTGTGACCATATGCATATCCAGTAGTCTCTTAAATCTCCCCATTGACCTTGCTTCCAGAGCTGCTGCTCGCAACGGATTCCATGCTCTCACAATTATCTGTGTAAAGAACCCGCCTCTGACACCTCCTCTATACTTTCCTTCCACCAGCTTAAAACTATGACCCCTCGTGTTCGCCATTTCTGCCGTGGGAAATAGTCTATGGCTATCAACGTTATCTACGTCTCTCATAATCTTGAATACCTCAATTCGGTTCCTTCTCCTCCTCATTTCCTCCAATGAAAAAAGTCCGAGTTCAGTCAACCTCCCTTCATAAGATAAGCCCTCCAGTCCAGGCAGCATCCTGGTAAACCTCCTCTGAACCCTCTCCAAAGCATCCACATCTTTCCTATAATAGGGCGACCAGAACTGGACACAGTATTCCAAGTGCGGTCTAACCAAAGTTTTATAGAGCTGCAACAAGATCTCACGACACTTAAACTCAATCCCGTTGTGAATGAAAGGCAAAACACCATATGCTTTATTCACAACCCTGTCCACTTGGATGGCCATTTTAAGGACTCTATGTACCTGCACACCAAGATCTCTCTGTTCCATCACACTCCCGAGAATCCTATCCTTAATCCTGTACTCAGCTTTCAAATTCAACCTTCCAAAATGCATCACATTGCATTTATCCAGGTTGAACTCCATCTGCCACCTCTCAGCCCATCTCTGCATCCTGTCAATGTCCCGCTGCAGCCTACAACAGCCCTGTATACCGTCAACGACACCTCCAACCTTCGTGTCATCTGCAAACTTGCTGACTCATCCTTCAATCCCCTCATCCAAGTCATTAATAAAAATTACAAAAAGTAGAGGCCCAAGAGCAGAGTCCTGTGGAACACCACTCACCACTGACTTCCAGGCAGAATATTGTCCTTCCACTACCACTCGCTGTCTTCTGCTGGCCAGCCAATTCTGTATCCAAACAGCTAACACAGATACCTGTGTTAAAATGAATGTTTTGTTTTAACAAATACGGAAATTGCTGGAAAAGCTCAGCAGGTCTGTCAGCATCCAGATGCCTTTCACATGATGTAGTTGTACCAGCCTCCACCACTTCCTCTGGCAGCTCATTCCATACACAAACCACCCTCTGTGTGAAAAGGTGCCCCTTAGGCCTCTTCAAAACCTTTCCCCTCTCACTTTCCACCAATGTCCTCTAGTTTTGGACGCCCCTAACCTGGGGAAAAACCTTGACTCCAAACCCTATCCATGACCGTTCTGATTTTATAAACCTTTACTGCTGCGAAATGTGACTTCAATCAACACGAATGGCTGTACTTTCAATAATCCCGGGCAATAAATGCTGAAATTCAACACCCACACCTGTTCTTTCTCCATCAAGTCACAATTCTAAACCAGTTTAATCAGTTTGTTCAGATATATTAGGAGACACTTCTGTGGGATTTACACCTAGACCTTGGTGCCCGGAGGCAGGGACACAAGCATCACTTGGCAATACCCATAAAGCTGTAACATTATTCTCCTGTGTGTTTGTCCATCAGCCTGTTATGACATGCTGTGACATACCTTTGCAACAGGCAGGATATGAATCCACACCTTCTGGTCCAGAGCTAGGAACACTACCAAACAATGTCAGAAATTGGAATCAAACCCAGAGCCATAGCTCAGAGGCAGGGACACTACCCACGACACTACTATACCCAGATTTTGGGTCACATTTTAAGGGGCAGCGTTCAGCTCGGTGTGGATTTATTATAATCAGGTTACCAATACTGAACTACACAAAACATTTTGTTTTGTTAAACAAGTGCAAGATCGAAATTAACTATGACCATCTTTAATCGCTACTATCTGTAATCTGCAATATTAGGGAAAGAAATCCTGCAGGCACACTATGCCCAATGAAGGGTCACAAGTACATATTTATTACTGAACACCAGACACGGAGAAAGACAATAATTTCTGGTCCCAAAACATCGATCAGCATAACCCATCTGTCACGTGTGTCTGCCCTCTGCCTAAAACCATGAAATGATACCAGACAGCTGATTACTGTCCAGCCTCTCCTCCCCACTGACTGTGTCTACAATCTGTCCCTCCTCCCTCTAACCACACAAGGCAAACCAAGCTCAGGGTCTTTGTCAAAATCAAGGCCGGAGTGTGCAGGCCTCCTGGAGAGGGGTGGGCATTTTAAAATTAAACGGGGAAGGTGAGGAAGTGGTAATATCACTCACTGGCCGAGGCGTGGCAGCTGGAGTTTACTTTGGATTAATGCGAGGTATTGGATTTGGTAAATCAAACAAGAGTAGGACTTATAAAATTAAACGTAGGGACTTTGGCAGTGTTGTAGAACAGAGAACTCGGCCATCAGGTATAATTCTTTAAAAGTTGCATCTCATACAGATAATGTGATTAAGACGGTGTTTAACACACTTGTCTTCATTGGTCAGACCTTTACGTATCGGAATTGGGATGTCATGTTGTGGTTGTACAGGACATTGGTGAGACCTCTTCTGGAATACTGTGTCCAGTCTGGACATCATGCCCACTCATTCCATAGGCACACCACCCTCTGGGTGAAGCAGCTGCCCTTAGGTCACTTTTAAATGTTTCCCCTCTCACCTTACAACTATGTCCTCTAGTTTTGGTCTCCACTACCCCCTTATAAAATACATTGACTATTCACTTTGATATTATTGACCTTGATGTTATTAAGCTGGAGAGTGTTCAGAAGAGTTTAACCTGAATGATGCTGGGAAAGGAGGAATGAGCTATAAGGAGACGCTGAATAGGCTGGGACATGTTTCACTGGACATTATGAGATGGAGGGGTAACTTTGCAGAGGGTTATAAAATAATGAGGGGGACAGATAAGCTGAAGGGCTGATGTCTTTTCCCGAGAGTTGGGGATTCAAAACTGAGGGATATTTTAAGGTGCGAGGAAAAAAGATTTACAAAAGTCAGGAAAGGTAATTATTTTAGACAGGAGCTGACTTGTGTGTGGAATGAACTTGCAGAGCAAGTGGTGAAAACAGAGACAGTTATAACGTTTAAAGGACATTTAGATCAGTACATGGATAAGACATCAGTTTGGATGGTGCTGTGAGCAGCTGTCCTCTCCCTCCCCCTATCTGAATGTATCCTTGTTGATTTTCACCCTCTGCCAATGCCCTTGCAGTGGCATGGGGAGGTCAGCAGAGGGTGGCATTGCATCACTTTCAGCACCACAGAGATCGCCAGACCTGCCCCACACAGAGACATACTGATACACACACAGCAATTGTTAGGACACAGCATAGATCTCATCTGGTAACATAAACTAAACATAATTAAATGCTCAGTTCGCCTCATAAACTGTTAAAATATGAGTGACAGAGAACTCCCAAATTCCACTGTTTAAATAAAAACAACAATGTATTTTTTAATACTGAAAATGAACTGAAAGACCCTTTATCTCTTAACTGCTTATAACCAGACTCCAGCTCTATAGCGATATACTGTTTCTGGGTCTGTGATCCTCTCATAACACAGGGACTTGTAAGCTCTCAGTTCAGAGCAGCAATCACTATCTCTTAAATGTACAGTACATAATCTCAACTTTATCCCATTATACCCTGGAGAATAGAAATAAGTGGAACCTATCTGGATTCCTCTTGGTCTATGGTTTGTCAATATTTCATCTACTCTGTCTCGTATATGTCAGGATTTTGCTCCATTGACAGTATGTCATTATTCGACTCTGTCCGTGGGAATTTATCAGTATTTCACTTGCTCACACTCCTGTGTGTGGGGCAGGATTTGTTGTTTCATGGGGACTGGGACACTATGACAATCTTAATGTTTGTAAATGGCACCAAACCTGCAAGGATTATAAAGTCTATGGAGGACAGTGTGGAACTCTAACAGGACAGTGACACGCTGGTAGAGGGGATCAATGCAGAGCAATGTGAGGTGATGCACTTTGGTATGAAAGATAAAAAAAGACAGTTTAAAACAGGCTGTGCCAGTGTAAAGGGGCTGCAGGAACAGAGAGCGCCGCGTGTATATCAGCAGGAGCTTAATTTGGGGGTAGGTGCTATAACAGATATACCGTGAGTGTGAGGGAGCAGAGAGAATACAGTGACCCTTATCCTGACAGAGTTGGGGAGGTTATTGATGTTTGTCCTGTATTGCTGGACATTTCTTCAGACCGTAGATACTGCACTGAGCTGGGTGGTGTGCTCAGACAACGCTCGGTGGGTCTGGTGGTGTGGTTCCCTCTGGGAAGAGAACGGTCCCCCTCTGTACTAGCCCATTCACCACGAGCTCCGTGTCCCTGTCGACAAACCGTGGTGTAATTGCCCCTTATCTGCCATGCTCAGGGTAAACTGTACAGGGCAGCTCCTAACAGAAAAAGGTCAGGAGCTGGGTTTAACTCCCTCTGCCCACTCCCCACCCAACCTGGCGTCCCCATTTCATCTCGCCCACTCTTACTCCACATCTCTCCCTCTCTCTCCCTGCACACTCAGTCTTTCTTACAACCTCCCCCTTTCACTCTCCCTCGTTCTCCCTCTCACACCAACCGCCCCAACCCCGGTTTCTCCACCTGCCTCCACTCTTCACATTCCCCTCACCCTCACACTCTCTGTCCTGCCCATCTCTGCCTCCTCCAGGAGTTCCATCTCTGCCCCATCTCACCCACACCCCCGCCCCACCACCAACCACAAACCACCTCCAGTCTCGGGGTCAGAGAGAGAGGGAAGGAGCAGGGAGAAAGAGTGTGTCTGAGAGAGAGGGAGGGAGGCACAGGAGGGAGAGAGATTCAGTCAGAGAGAAACGGAGGGACGTGGGCAGAGAGAGAGACACTGATTGAGGGCGGTTGAGAGTGAGAGAAAGTGAAGCGAGTGAAGGAGAAGGGAAAAAGGGGAGAAAGTGAGAGATAGGGTAAGAGAGGGTAGGGCGAGAGAGGGGAGGGAGAGAGGGAGGGGGAGGGCAAGAAAGGGTGAGGGCGAGATAGTGGAGGGCAAGCGGTAAGGGCGAGAGAGGGGAAGGCGAGAAGGGATGGCAAGGGAGGGGAGGAAAGGCGGGGAGGGCGAGACGGAGAGAGCGAGGGAAGGGAGGGTGAGAGAGTGGGAGCGAGGGAGGGAATGTAGAGAGGGAGGGGAGGGCGAGAGAGGGGAGTGTGAGGGAGGGTAGGGCGAGAGAGGGGAGGGTGAGGAAGGGGACTGAGGGCAGGGCGCGATGGAGGGAGAGAGTGACAGAGTAGAAGGAGGGAGGGGAGGGCGAGAGGGAGTGAGAGGGCGAGAGAGGGGGAGGGAGGGAGAGGAGGGTGAGAGAGGGGGAGAGGGAGGGGAGAGAAGGGAGGGCGAGAGGGGAGAAGGGGGAGGCGAGGGCGAGAGAGGGAAGGGAGGGAGGAGAGGGAAGGCAGGAGGGTGAGAGAGAGAGACAGGGCGAGAGAGGTAAGGGAGGGAGGGGAGGGCGAGAGAGGGGGAGAGGGAGGGGAGGGAGGGGAGGGCGAGAGGGAGGGAGAGGGCGAGAGAGGGGAGGGAGGGAGGGAAAGGTGAGAGGGGGGAAAAGGAGGGGAGGGAGGGAGAGGGAGAGAGAGGAGGAGAGAGGGGAGGGCGAGAGAGAGGGGAGAGGGAAGAGAGGGGAGAGGGAGGAGAGGGCGAGGGAGGGGCGAGTTTGAGAGAGGGAAAGACGAGAAACGGAAGGGCGAGGGCAGGAGAGGGCAGAGAGAGAGACCCTAGGGCGAGAGAACAGAGCCCGAGAGAGGAGGAGGGCGAGGGAGAGGAGGGCGGAGAGAGGCAAGTGCGAGAGAGGAGGAGGGCGAGAGAGGGGAGGGGAGGAAGGAGAGCGGAGCACGAGAGAAGGGGTGGGCGAGAGAGGAGACGGTGAGGGCGGGGAGTGACGGGAGGGCCAGAGGGAGCGAGAGGGCGAGAGAGGAGAAGGAGGGAGGGGAGGGCGAGAGAAGGGAGGTAGGGAGGGGAGGAAGGGAAGGAGGAGGGAGCGAGAGAGGGAGGAGGGGGAGCGAGAGAGGGGAGGAAGGGAGGGGAGGAAGAGAGGGAGGAGCGGGCGAGAGAGGGGATGGTGACAGAGAGAGAGAGGGAGAGGGAGGGAAGGGAGGGCGAGAGGGGAAAAGGAGGGAGCGGAGAGCGAGAGGGGGGAGGGCGAGAGAGGGATGGGAGAGGAGTGGGAGAGGGAGAGAGAGGGCGAGAGAGGTATGGGAGGGAGGGAAGGGGAGGCCTGAGGGCGAAAGAGGGAAAGGAGGGTGAGAGAGGGGAGGGGAGGGCGAGAGAGGGGAGGGGATGAGGGGAAGGGAGAGAGAGGGTAGGGGAGGGCCGGGAGGGCGAGTGAGGGGAGGGGAGGAGAGAGAGGGTAGTGCCGAGGGTGAGAGAGGGAAGGGAAGGGCCGGGAGGGCGAGAGAGGGGAGATGAGGGCGAGAGAGGGGAGGGGATGGGGGGAAGTGGGAGAGAGGGTAGGGGAGGGCCGGGAGGGCGAGAGAGGAGAGAGGAAGACCGAGGGTGAGGGGGAGGGGAGGGCCGAGGGCGAGAGAGGGGAAGGGAGGTCCGGGAGGGGGAGAGAGGGGAGGGAAGGGCAAGAGAGGGGAGGGGAGGGCGAGAGAGGAGAGGGGAGTGAAGGGAGGGCGACAGAGGGGAGCGGAGGGCGAGAGAGGGGTGGGGACGGCGAGAGGGGGGGAAGGTAGGGAAAGGAGCAAGAGGGGAGGGTAGGGCCGGGAGGGCGACAGGGGGGAGGCGATGGCTGAGGGCAAGAGAGGGGAGGGGAAGGAGGGCCGGGAGGTCGAGAGAGGGGAGGGGAGGGAGGGGCGGGATTTCGAGAGAGGGGAATGGAGGAAGTGCCGGGAGTTCGAGAGAGGGGAGGGGAGGGGAGGGAGGGCCAGGAGGGCGAGAGAGAGCAATCGAGGGGAAAGGAGTTCCGGGTGGGCGAGAGAGGGGAGGGGAGGGACGGGAGGGTGAGAGAGGGGAGGGGAGGGAGGGCCAGGAGGGTGAGAGGGGACGATCGAGGGGAAAGGAATTCCAGGTGGGTGAGAGAGGGGAGGGGAGGGACGGGAGGGTGAGAGAGGGGAGGGGAGGGAGGAAAGGGCGCGAGAGGGGAGGGGAGGGAGGGAAGGGCGAGAGAAGGGAGGGAAGGGCCGGGAGGACGAGTGAGGGGAGGGGAGGGCCGGGAGGACGAGCGAGGGGAGGGGAGGGAGGGAAGAGCGAGGGGAGGGGAGGCAGGGAAGGGAGTGAGAGGGAATGGGAGTGCCAAAGGCGAAAGAGGGAAGGGAAAGGGAGGGGAGGGGAGGGCCGGGAGGGCGAGAGAGGAGACGGGAGGGGAGGGCTGGGGGCCTTGAGAGGGGAGGGAAGGGGAGGGCCGGATGTGAGAGAGGGGAGGGGAGGGCCGGGGGTGAGAAAGGAAAGGGGAGGGCGAGAGACAGGAGGGGAGCGAGGGCCGGAAGGGCGAGTGAGGGCGAGAGTGCGGAGGGTAGGGCCGGGAGGGCGAGAGAGAGGGGAGAGGAGGGCCGAGGTCGAGTGTGGGGAGGGGAGGTGACAGGAATGGAAGGGAGGACTGGGAGTGCGAGAGAGAGGGGGGAGGGGAAGGCGAGAGAG